>NC_080386.1:81778220-81912114 GCF_014773155.1 Arachis stenosperma | reverse complement strand
TATTGCTGGAAAGCTCTGGATGTCTACTTTCTAACGCCGTTGAGAGCTCACCTTTTGGAGTTCTGTAGCTCCAGAAAATCTATTTTGAGTGCAGGGAGGTCAGATTCCAACAGCATCAGCAGTCCTTTGTCAGCCTCCTATCAGAGTTTTGCTCAAGTCCCTCAATTTCAGCCAGAAATTACCTGAAATCACAGAAAAATACACAAACTCATAGTAAAGTCTAAAAATGTGAATTTAGCATAAAAACTAATGAAAACATCCCTAAAAGTAGCTTGAACTTACTAAAAACTACCTAAAAACAATGCCAAAAAGCGTATAAATTATCCGCTCATCACTAAGCCTGTTTCTTCCACTATTATTAAAAGACTTGTTGGGGCTTTTGTTGATCCTTCCATGAGAAATTTGGATGATTTCTCCATGATGAATTATAGGTGTTTCCATAAGGTTCACCCATGTAATTTACCTCTGCCATTGTAGGGTTCTCAGGATCATAAGCTTCTTCTTTAGAAGATGCCTCTTTAGTACTGTTGGATGCATTTTGCCATCCATTCAGACTTTGAGAAATCATGTTGACTTGTTGAGTCAACATTTTATTTTGAGCCAATATGGCATTCAGAGCATCAATTTCAAGAACTCCCTTCCTTTGAGGCGTCCCATTACTCACAGAATTCCTCTCAGAAGTGTACATGAATTGGTTATTTGTAACCATGTCAATAAGTTCTTGAGCTTCTGCAGGTGTTTTATTTAGGTGGATGGATCCACTTGCAGAATGGTCCAGTGACATCTTAGAGAACTCAGATAGACCATAATAGAATATATCCAGAATGGTCCACTCTGAAAGCATGTTAGAAGGACACCTTTTGGTCATCTGCTTGTATCTTTCCCAAGCTTCATAGAGGGATTCACCATCTTTTTGTTTGAAGGTCTGAACATCCACTCTAAGCTTGCTCAGCTTTTGAGGAGGAAAGAACTTAGCCAAGAAGGCCGTGACCAGCTTATCCCAAGAGTCCAGGCTATCTTTAGGTTGTGAGTCCAACCATGTTCTAGCTCTGTCTCTTACAGAAAAAGGGAAAAGCATGAGCCTGTAGACTTCAGGATCTACTCCATTAGTCTTAACAGTCTCACAGATCTGCAAGAACTCAGTTAAAAAATGATAGGGATCTTCTGATGGAAGTCCATGGAACTTGCACTTCTGTTGCATTAGAGCAACTAGCTGAGGTTTCAATTCAAAATTGTTTACTCGAATGGCAGGGATTGAGATGCTTCTTCCATCAAACTTGGAAGTAGGTGTAGTATAATCACCAAGCATCCTCCTTGCATTATTATTTTCGGCTGCCATCTCCTCTTCCTTTTCGAAAATTTCTGTAAGGTTGTCTCTGGATTGTTGTAATTTAGCTTCTCTTAGTTTCCTCTTCAGAGTCCTTTCAGGTTCACGATTTACTTCAACAAGAATATTCTTGTCCTTGCTCCTGCTGATATGAAAAAGAAGGGAACATAAAATAATAATAGGGATTCTCTTTACCACAGTAGAGAGATTCCTTTATGTTAGTAGAAGAAGAAAAGAATAAAAGAAGAAAAATTTAAGAATCCAAACAGGAGGGGGAAGAGTGAGTTCGAATTCTTGAGTAGAAGAGAGGTGTTAGTAGATAAATAAATAAATAGAAGAAGATGAGAGGGAGAGAATTTTCGAAAATTGTTTTTGAAAAAGAGGTTAGTGATTTTCGAAAATTAAGAGAAGAAATAAAATTAAAATTAAAATTTGAAACAATTAGTTAGTTAAAAGAATTTTGAAAAAGAGGGAGGTAATTTTTGAAAATTAGAGAGAGGAAAGTAGTTAGGTGGTTTTGAAAAAGATAAGAAACAAACAAAAAGTCAATTATTTAGATGAAAAAGATTTGAAAATCAATTTTGAAAAGATAAGAAGTTAGAAAAGATATTTTGAAAAAGATATGATTGGAGATATATTTTGAAAAAGATTTGATTTTTAAAATTAAAATTGATTACTTGACTAACAAGAAACTAAAAGATGTGATTCTAGAATTTAAAGATTGAACCTTCTTAACAAGAAAGTAACAAACTTCAAATTTTTTAATCAATCACATTAATTGTTAGTAAAGCATTCGAAAATTATGAAATAAAGATAAGAAAAAGATTTTGAAAAATATTTTCAAATTTTCAAAAATCATAAAAGAAAAATGAAAAAGATTTGATTTTTGAAAAAGTTTTGAAAAGAGAAGAATTTTAAAATTGAAAATTTGACTTGGCTTATAAGAAATAGCTAATTTTTAAAAATTTTTGACTAAGTCAACTCAAATTTTTGAAATTTATGAGAGAAATAAGAAAAAGATATTTTTTATTTTTAAATTTTTAATGAGGAGAGAGAAAAACATAAAAATGACCCAAAACATGAAAATTTTGGATCAAAACACATGATGCATGCAAGAACACTATGAATGTCAAGATGAACACTAAGAACACTTTGAAGATCAAGATGAATACCAAGACTTATTTTTGAAAAATTTTCAAGAAAAGAAAAACATGCAAGACACCAAACTTAGAAATTTTTAATGCTTAGACACTATGAATGCAAGAATGCATATGAAAAACAACAAAAAATACAAAACAAGAAAATCTAAAGATCAAACAAGAGGACTTATCAAGAACAACTTGTAGATCATGAAGAACACCATGCATGGATTTTCGAAAAATGCAAAAGTTTTTAAAATATGCAATTGACACCAAACTTAAAAATTGACATTAGACTCAAACAAGAAACACAAAAATATTTTTGGTTTTTATGATTTTATTATTTTTTTTGGATTTTTCGAAAATAATCTGTAGGAAAACAAAAAAAAGAAAAAAAATTTTTTGAAAGATTTTTGAAAACTTTTTGAAAAGAAAATTACCTAATCTGAGCAACAAGATGAATCGTCAGTTGTCCAAACTCGAACAATTCCCGACAACGGTGCCAAAAACTTGGTGCACGAAATTGTGATCATCAACAATGGCGCCAGAAACTTGGTAGCACTCTCAAACGTGAATCACACTTTATCACAACTTCGCACAACTAACCAGCAAGTGCACTGGGTCGTCCAAGTAATACCTTACGTGAGTAAGGGTCGATCCCACGGAGATTGTTGGTATGAAGCAAGCTATGGTCATCTTGTAAATCTCAGTTAAGCTGATTCAAATGATTATAATGGTTTTCGAAAATAATGGTAAATAAAGCATAAAATAAGGATAGAGATATTTATGTAAATCATTGGTGGGAATTTCAGATAAGTGTATGGAGATGCTTTGTTCCTGTTGAATCTCTGCTTTCCTACTACCTTCCTTCAATCCTTCATACTCCTTTCCATGGCAAGCTGTATGTAGGGCATCACCGTTGTCAATGGCTACATCCCATCCTCTCAGTGAAAATGGTCCAAATGCTCTTGTCACAGCACGGCTAATCATTTGTCGGTTCTCGATCATGTTGGAATAGAATCTATTGATTCTTTTGCATCTATCACCACGCCTAACAATCGCGAGTTTGAAGCTCTTCACAACCATTCAATCCTTGAATCCTACTCGGAATACCACAGACAAGGTTTAAACTTTCCAGGTTCTCAAGAGTGGCTGCCAAAGGGTTCTAGCTTATACCCGAAGATTCTGATCAAGGAATCCAAGAGATATGCGCTCGGTCTAAGGTAGAACGGAAGTTGTTGTCAATCACACGTTCATAGGTGATAATGATGATGAGTGTCATGGATCATCACATTCATCATGTTGAAGTGCAACGAATATCTTAGAACAAGAATAAGCTGAATTGGATAAAAAATAGTAGTAATTGCATTAAAATTTGAGGTACAGCAGAGCTCCACACCCTTAATCTATGGTGTGTAGAAACTCCACTATTAAAAATACATAAGTGATTGTGGTCCAGGCATGGCCGAATGACCAGCCCCTAAAATATGATATGAAATTCGAAACTAGGAAAAAGGACCCTTAGTACAATAGTAAGAAGTTCTATTTATACTAAACTAGCTACTAGGATTTACAGAAATAAGTCTAAGTGTAGAAACCCACTTTTGGGGCCCACTTTGGTGTGTGCTTCGGCTGAGCTTGAGCTTTACATGTGCATAGGCTTCTCTTGGAGTTAAACGCCAAGTTGTTGTGTGTTTTGGCGTTTAACTCTGGTTTGTGACGTGTTTCTAGCATTTGACTCCAGAATGCAGCATGAAACTGGCATTTAACGCCAGTTTACGCCATCTAAGCTCGAACAAAAGATGGAATATTATATAATTCTAGAAAGATATGGATGTCTACTTTCCAATGCCGTTGAGAGCACACCATTTGGAGTTCTGTAGCTCCAAAAAATCCATTTCGAGTACAGGGAGGTCAGAATCCAACAGCATCAGCAGTCCTTTGTCAACCTTCTATAAGAGTTTTCTCAGGTCCCTCAATTTCAGCCAGAAAATATCTGAAATCACAGAAAAACACACAAACTCATAGTAAAGTCTAGAAATGTGAATTTAGCATGAAAACTAATGAAAACATCCCTAAAAGTAGCTAGATCCTACTAAAAACTACCTAAAAACAATGCCAAAAAGCGTATAAATTATCCGCTCATCATGAGCCCTGTCCAAGTCGTCCCTAAGAAGGGTGGCATGACAGTGGTTCATAATGAAAAAAATGAACTGGTTCCTACAAAAACAGTTACAAGGTGGCGTATGTGTATTGATTACAAAAGGCTCAATACAGCTACCAGAAAGGATCATTTTTCTTTACCATTTATAGACCAGATGCTAGAAAGACTAGCAGGTCATGATTACTACTGCTTCTGGATGGATATTCAGGTTATAATCAAATTGCAGTAGATCCACAGGATCAAGAGAAAATAGCATTCACATGTCCATCTGGAGTATTTGCATACAGAAGGATGTCATTTGGTCTGTGCATGCACCTGCAACCTTTCAAAGGTGCATGCTCTCTATTTTCTCTGATATGGTGGAAAATTTTCTGGAAGTCTTCATGGATGACTTTTCAGTATTTGGAGACTCATTCAGCTCCTGTCTTGACAATCTAGCACTTGTTCTAAAGAGGTGCAAAGAGACTAACCTGGTTTTAAACTGGGAGAAATGTCACTTTATGGTGACTGAAGGAATTGTCCTTGGGCACAAAATTTTGAACAAGGAAATAGAGGTGGATCAAGCTAAGGTAGAGGTAATTGAAAAATTACCACCACCTACCAATGTTAAGGCAATCAGAAGCTTTCTGGGGCATGCAGGATTCTATAGGAGGTTTATAAAAGATTTTTCAAAAATTGCAAAACCTCTGAGTAATCTGCTTGCTGCAGACACGCCATTTGTCTTTGATAAGGAGTGTCTGCAGGCGTTTGAGACTCTGAAAGCTAAGCTGGTCACAGCACCAGTCATCTCTGTACGAGACTAGACATTACCATTTGAACTAATGTGTGATGCCAGTGACCATGCCATTGGTGCAGTGTTGGGACAAAGGCATGACAAGCTTCTGCACGTCATTTATTATGCCAATCGTGTTTTAAATGACGCACAGAAGAACTACATAACCATAGAAAAAGAATTACTTGCAGTGGTTTACGCCATTGACAAGTTCAGATCTTATTTAGTAGGATCAAAAGTGATTGTGTACACTGACCATGCTGCTCTTAAATATCTACTCACAAAGCAGGATTCAAAACCCAGACTCATAAGATGGGTGTTGCTTCTGTAAGAGTTTGATATAGAAATAAGAGACAGAAAAGGGACAGAGAACCAAGTAGCAGATCACCTGTCCCGAATAGAACCAGTAGAAAGGGCGTCCCCCCTCTTATTGAGATCTCTGAAAACTTTTCGGACGAGCAACTCTTTGCCATCCAGGAAGTACCATAGTTTGCAGACATTACAAACTACAAGGCTGTGAGATTCATACCCAAAGAGTATAGTAGGTAGCAATCAAAGAAATCGATCTCGGATGCAAAGTACTATCTTTGGGATGAACCATATCTCTTCAAGGGATGTGCAGACGGAGTAATCCGTAGATATGTGCCTAAAGAAGAAGCACAGAAGATCCTCTGGCATTGCCATGGATCACAGTATGGAGGACATTTTGGAAGTGAGCGAACAGCCACAAGAATCTTCCAATGTGGCTTCTACTGGCCTACTCTCTATAAAGACTCCCGAGAGTTTGTACGTAATTGTGACAATTGCCAAAGATCTGGCAATCTGCCTCACGGTTATGCCATGCCTCAACAAGGGATCTTAGAGATTGAGTTGTTTGATGTATGGGGTATTGACTTCATGGGGCCTTTCCCACCATCATACTCAAACACTTATATTCTGGTGGCAGTGGATTATGTATCCAAATGGGTGGAGGCTATTGCAACACCCACTAATGATACTAAGACAGTGCTGAAATTCCTCCAGAAACACATCTTCAGCAGATTTGGTGTCCCTAAAGTACTAATCAATGATGGGGACGCTTATTTCTGCAATAAACAGCTTTACTCTGCTATGGTTCGATATGGAGTTAGCCACAGGATGGCAACTCCATATCATCCACAGACAAATGGGCAAGCTGAAGTCTCTAATAAAGAACTTAAAATAATCTTGGAACGGACTGTGATTAACCGTAGAAGGGATTGGGCAAGAAGCTTGGATGATGCTCTGTGGGCATACAGAACAGCATTCAAGACTCCTATAGGGACCTCTCCATACCAGCTTGTGTATGGAAAGGCCTGTCACTTGCCAGTGGAATTGGAACACAAGGCCTACTGGGCAACCAGATTCCTAAACCTTGATGCCAAGTTAGCTGGAGAAAAATGTTTGCTCTAGTTAAATGAGCTAGAGGAATCCAGACTCAATGCTTTCAAAAATGCAAAAATTTACAAAGAAAAAGCAAAAAGATTGCATGATAAGAAGCTGTCATCCAGAGTCTTTGAGCCAGGGCAGAAAGTTCTGCTGTTTAACTCTAGGCTCAGATTATTCCCCAAAAAGTTGAAATCCCGGTGGAGAGGACCATATGTGATTATAGGTGTGTCACCATATGGATATGTAGAGATTCAGGATAATGACTCTAACAAAAAATTATCTTGAAAGCAATTTTGAGCAAGAATGCTCAAAACTGAGACTTGATTAAAGCTCAGTAATAGTCCAGCTAAAGACAATAAAGAAGCGCTTGCTGGGAGACAACCCAGCCATTAACAAAGCTTATTTGTTAAGTAAATGATAACTTTACAGGTTCATATTAATTATCTTCAAGGTAAAATAGCAATTGCATGAGTTCACAGAGTTACTGAAGAATTCAAAGGATAAAACAGCAAAAAGAAGCTCACTGGTGTGAAAAAGCCAGTAAGAGTCGTTTTGGGCGTTAAACGCCCAAAATAAGCATCTACTGGGCATTTAACGCCAGTAGAGATAGCCATCTAGACGTTAAACACCAGAAAGAAGTAGCTTCTGGGCGTTTAACGCCAGATTTACAGCGTCTTGGGCGTTTAGAAAAACGCCCAGTGATAAAGGAGTTTCTGGCATTTAATGCCAGCTAGAAGCAACAGCTGGGCATTAAACGGCCAGACCAAGCACCAACCAAAACATGCAGCAGTTGGGCGTTTAACGCCAGGATTGTAGAAGGGATGAAGTTTTTGTTCCCAACTTGATTTTTTTCAAATTTTCATATTTCCATCCATAATTTCTTACATAAACATATTACAAATCCTAATTTTTCAAACCCTTTTTCAAAGATATCAAATGTATCTTAATTCTAAACATAAATCTTTTTTAAATCCTCTTCAACTTCTTTTCAAATCTTTTTCAAAACAAATCTCTCTTTTCCCTCTCAAATCTTTTCAACTCATTAATATCTTTTTCAAATCTTCATAATATCTTTTTCAAAACTAATCTATCTTTTTCAAATATCTTTCATATTATTCATATCTTTTAAATTTTAAAGTGCATCTTTTTCCTATCATACTTATCTTTTACAAATCATATCTTCTATCATATCTTCTTCAAAATTTTCGAAAACCCACCCCTTCCCTTTAAATCCTAGTTCGGCCTCCCCCCACCTCCACAATTTGAACTTGGCTCTCCTCATATCCCTCTTCTTTCCTTTCTTTTGCTTGAGGACAAGCAAACCTCTAAGTTTGGTGTGTTTATCCGTGATCACTAAACCAATAACCACTAAGATCATGGCTCCTAAGAGAAAACAAACCACTCCAAGAGGCAAGAAAGAAAATATTCCAAAACCACTTTGGAATCAAGGGAAGTTCTTAACCAAAGAACATTCAAACCATTACTAAAAAATAATGGGTCTAAGGTCAGTGATTTTGGAAGTTAAATTCGATCTGAAAGAAGACAAATATCCGGAGATCCAAGAGCGAATTCGAAACAGGAGCTGGGAAATCCTAGCTAATCCTGAAACAAAGGTGGGAAGAAACATGATTCAGGAATTCTACTCTAATCTGTGGCAAACAGACAGGCAGAGAATAGCTGGAACCGCCTTCTATGACTATCAAACTCTGGTTAGAGGGAAGATTGTTCACCTCCACCCTGACAAAATAAGAGAGATCTTCAAGCTGCCTCAACTGAAAGATGATCCAGACTCTTTTAATAGGAGAATGATGAGAACAAATAAGGGCTTGGACGAAATTCTAGAGGACATATGCCTCCTTGGAACCAAGTGGACAACCAACACAAAGGGTGTCCCAAACCAACTCAAGAGAAGAGATCTCAAACCAATCGCCAGAGGCTGGCTGGACTTCATTAGGCGTTCTATACTGCCCACTAGCAACCGCTCTGAAGTCACCATCAAAAGAGCAGTAATGATCCATTACATTATGTTGGAAAAAGAAGTGGAAGTTCATCTGCTGATCTCTTATGAACTTTACACAATTGCAAACAAGAACTCCAAAGATGCCAAATTGGCTTATCCAAGCTTAATCTCTATGCTATGTAAAGATGCTGGGGTAAAGATGGGAGTAAATGAGTATATCTCAGTTGAGCAACCAATCACCAAAAAGTCAATGGAAGGACGACAAGTGCAGGACGACCCCATCAAGAGGAAAGCACAGAAGTTCCTCCCAGAAATCCTTCAAATTGAATACTGGGAGCGTCTTGAAGCATCTATTACCAAGTTACAAGAAGCTATTGACCAACTAAAGGAAGAACAGAAAAATCAAAATAGCATGCTTTGCAAACTGCTTGGGAAACAAGAAGAGCAAGGGCGTGAACTGAAGCAACTGAAGCGTCAGAAGCTATCTCTTGAAGGGTCAAGCACCCCACAGACTAAAGGAACATCCACTTTCAAAAATAAAGGTTGTTGAGTCCTGATCTTAGCCTTAACTCTGTGATAATTGTTCTTATTAGGAATTTACCTTAGAAGTTATATATGAGTAGTAGTAATTAGTATCCCTATTTTGATTTTATCTCCAATTAAGCTATAATTTATTTTTCTCATCATCATCAAACATGAATAAAATAGCAGATTTTTAGAATAAGGAGGCAATATTTTTTTGAGTTCTTAATAAGGAAAATTCTAATTATTTATATGTGGTGACAGTACTTTTTGTCTTCTGAATGAATGCCTGAACAGTGCATATTTTTTATATTGAATTTTATGAATGTTAAAATTGTTGGCTCTTGAAAGAATGATGAACAAGAAAAATGTTATTGATGATCTGAAAATTATGAAATTGATTCTTGAAGCAAGAAAAAGCAGTGAAAAAAATGAGTAGCAGAAAAAGCCAATAGACCTTTAAACCAAAAGGCAAGGGCAAAAAGGATCCAAGGCTTTGAGCATCAATAGAAAGGAGGGCCTAAAGCAATAAAATCCTGACCAAAGCAACTAAATCAAGCTGTCCCTAACCATGTGCTTGTGTCATGAAGGTCCAGGTAAAAAGCTTGAGACTGAGTGGTTAAAGTCGTGATCCAAAGCAAAAGAGTGTGCTTAAGAACTCTAGACACCTCTAATTAGGGACTTTAACAAAGCTAAGTCACAATCTGAAAAGGTTCACCCAGTTATGTGTCTGTGGCATTTATGTATCCGGTGGTAATACTGGAAAACAAAGTGATTAGGGCCACGGCCAAAACTCATAAAGTAGCTATGTTCAAGAATCAACATACTAAACTAGGAAAATCAATAATACTATCTGAATTCTGATTCCTATGGATGCCAATCATTCTGAATTTCAAAGGATAAAGTGAGATGCCAAAACTGTTCGGAAGCAAAAAGTTACTAGTCCCGCTCATCTAATTAGAATCTGAGCTTCACTTAAAACTCTGAGATATTATCGCTTCTTGATTTCTTTTTATCCTATTTTATTTATCTAGTTGCTTGGGGATAAGCAACAGTTTAAGTTTGGTGTTGTGATGAGCGGATATTTTATACGCTTTTTGGGGGTAATTTCATGTAGTTTTTAGTATGTTTTAATTAGTTTTTAGGAAAAATTCATATTTATGGACTTTACTATGAGTTTGTGTGTTTTTCTGTAATTTCAGGTATTTTCTGGCTGAAATTGAGGGAGCTGAGCAAAAATCTTATTCAGGCTGAAAAAGGATTGCTGATGCTGATGGATTCTGACCTCCCTGCACTCGGAATGAATTTTTTTGAGCTACCGGAGTCCAATTTGCACGCTCTCAATTGGGTTGGAAAGTAGACATCCAGGGATTTCCAGCAATATATAATAGTCCATACTTTGCTCGAAGATAAATGACGTAAACTGGCGTTTAACGCCAGTTCCATGTTCCATTATGGCATTAAACGCCAGAAACAGGTTACCAGTTGGAGTTAAACGCCCAAAACAAGTTATAACCTATTGTTTAACTCCAGAAACAGCCCAGGCACGTGAAAAGCTCAAGTCTTAGCCCCAGCACACACCAAGTGGGCCCCAGAAGTGGATTTCTGCACTATCTATCTTAGTTTACTCATTTTCTGTAAACCTAGGTTACTAGTTTAGTATTTTAACAACTTTTAGAGATTTATTTTGTACCGGATGACATTTTTAAATCTGAACTTTGTACTCTTTGATGGCATGAGTCTCTAAACTCCACTGTTGGGGGTGAGGAGCTCTGTTGTGTCTTGATGAATTAATGCAATTATTTCTGTTTTCTATTCAAACACGCTTGTTTCTATCTAAGATGTTCTTTCGCACTTCAATATGATGGATGTGATGATCCGTGACACTCATCACCATTCTCAATCTATGAACGTGTGCCTGACAACCACCTCCGTTTTACCTTCGATTGAATGAGTATCTCTTGGATTCTTTAATCAGAATCGTCGTGGTATAAGCTAGAATCCATTGGCAGCATTCTTGAGAATCCAAAAAGTCTAAATCTTGTCTGTGGTATTCCGAGTAGGATTCAGGGATTGAATAGCTTCAAACTCACAAGGGTTAGGCGTAGTGATAGATGCAAAAGGATCAATGGATCCTACTCCAGCATGAGTGAGAACCGACAGATGATTAGCCATGCGGTGACAGCGCACCTGGACCATTTTCACTGAGAGGACGGATGGTAGCCATTGACAACGGTGATCCACCAACACACAGCTTGCCATAGGAGGAACCTTGCGTGCGTGAAGAAGAAGACAGGGGGAAAGCAGAGATTCAGAAGACAAAGCATCTCCAAAACTCCAACATATTCTCCATTACTACATAACAAGTATTATTTAATTCATGCTCTCTTGTTCATTCGCAAGTCAACTGATACTTATAATTGATATCCTAATTAAGAGTTACAAGATAACCATAGCTTGTTTCAAGCCAAGAATCTCCGTGGGATCGACCCTTACTCACGTAAGGTATTACTTGGACGACCCAGTGCACTTGCTGGTTAGTGATACGAGTTGTGAAAAGTGTGATTTACAATTTCGTGCACCAGGAAGCTTCACTTCGAATCGATAAACACATAATAAAAACAACAAAAAATCTACAAGAATAGCAATGATAAACACATAATAAAAACACATAATATTCTATTCATGTTATTTTAAAAAATTTACATATATTTAACCTTTAATCCTGCCTTTATCCATTTTAATAAAAATTAAGATAATTTTTATCAAAAAAAAATACTTTGACTTCCAACTTTTTTAGTTTAAAACAATACAAATATATATGACTCCTTTAATAAAAAATTTAATAAATAGTAAAAATTAATTTTATGGGAGTTTTATTTATAATGTATAAGGTTTTAAGTTTCAAAACCTATTAAATGGTTTATTTTTAGGGAAAAGCTCTACATCCATGTAAAAAATGTTGGAAATAAGGAGTACGACCACAATCCAATCAATTATGTGTCAAATAATTTGTTATTATTATTATTATATTAAAATGTTAATATAATAAGGTCCTTGTTCATACCCTGGGTCGAGCTGTCCGACCCGGGATGTTTGACAGACAAAGCGACCGACCTCTTTAGGTCAGGACAACCCGACCTCTTCTCAAAGAGCTTGGCCAAGTCACAGGAAAGCCCAAACAAAGGGCCCAAATAGAGGAACAAGTCCCAAATCCAAGGGCAGCCCAAGCCTACAGGGAGAAGGGCGGTTCCCTTGAAGATAAGATGACCTCACCTCAAGATAAGATAAAGATAAGATAAGATAACTAACTTATCTTATCCACAGAAGGTCACGTCTCACCATTATAAATACACTAGAGCACCCAGGTATAACTCATACTCTGATTCTACTCAATACTTGCTTAATACCCTTGCTAACTTAAGCATCGGAGTCCCTTGCAGGTACCCCCCACCCTCCGGGGACGAAGGATCAGCACCATCACCAAGTCCAACAAGTCGAACACACCAGCTCCGATCGCTATACACCTGCCGGACACGTCGGCTCCGACCAGCACAGAAGATCTCGTTTGAGATCGACCTACAGTTTCAGGTAACCCTCAGAACTGTCCTTGATTAAATTTAGTGATTTATCATTGTGATAGTGATCATAATATTGAGAGATAAATCTTTTATAATTTAATCTAAATTGTTCTTCGTCATAGAATTATTAAAAAAGACATTAATAATTCGGACAAATCAATATATATATATATATATATATATATATATATATATATATATATATATATATATATATATATATATGGTCTTTATTAGATGAAGATTAATAGATCTCATTTATTAAATTATATATATAGATGGTGCATATGGAGATATTACCATTGAACTGACTCACTTTGAGAATTCCTAATGGTTATAATTATCGTATATTTGTCAATAGGATATTTTCAAGATGAACATAGTAATAGAATTTCCTTTGACCTGCGATTGTCATAGTAATTAATAATATATTTATTATACTTTGATTTTGGACACCTAATACCCTAGGGTGCTAGTTGAATGGATATTGAATATAATTTAAATACTTGTAGAATTAATGATTAGTTAATAAGAAATCTGTCAACTCTCGATAAAGAGTTTGAGCTCTATGATTATAATGACTGAGATGAATAAAACCATGGCCAAGAGGATTGAATGAATAAAGAAATGAGTTTCTTAAGTCATTCACAGTTCATTATAATAATGGTAACAAGTTAGAGTTTGACAATTAAACCATATTCTAAGGGTTAACTAAGAGCTAGAAAGATGGAAGGAATTATACTTTATTCTTCTAAGGTTCTTAGTAAAAATATATTATTTCATACTATCGGATCATTGAGCAGTGTTGCTAGACGCCAACCTTGATTAGTAAATTTAGTATGACTAATTTAGTACCCGCTTAGTATTGAACCTATGGGGTCACACACTAACGAGTGTTCTAATCTTTGCTGTAGAATTATTTAATTATTATTTTGATTTGATCAAATAAATAATTATATTAATTCAGATGAAATATTATTATATTTTTTGCTAGCACCAAGAATATAATAATAGTATGATAATTGAGAATATTAAATGAAATTTGAGAATAATTAGTTATTCTATTTCTGAATTTGAATTATGAATTTGGATGAGATCCAAATCGATTATATTCTAAATTGTTATAATATGATTCATAAAATTTGAAGGATTCAGATTTAAAATTTCAAGATATAATTTAAATTTGAATTGAGAATCAAATTTGAAATCAATAACAAATCTCATACTATATATATGTATGCCAAGAGTAGAGAAAAGGTGAGAGAATAACAAGAGTTTTATTCCTTTACCTCTACACACATAAACGTATGTGAGCCTGATTCTTTGAGAAGAATTTTATGGCGTGCAAAGAGTTGCAAGAGGTTTCTCAATTTAGATCAGATATTCATTAGTCAAGGAGTTGACAGCAAAGGTTGATCTCGGTGTGGATACACATATCGCCTTCGTACCATCGAAGGAAAAAAAAGATTTTTACTAGCATACTCAGGTATTTAGATCTGATCTACTATATATTTATTATTGGAATAAAGTTTAAGCACAAAATAGATCTTTAGGATTACTTTATTACTTTCGCTGCGTGTTATGAACAACATGGTAATCCTTCAGTGGTATCAGAGCTTTGGCTTTTTTTGTGTTTAAATCTTTATTCCTATTTTCTTAAAACTTGTGAATTAATAGGATTAATTCAAATTTTTTTAAGCATGTGATGTAGTTATTTTCATTGAGATGATTTTTTAATAAATTAATAGTTAATTTATTTTAATTTTGATTATTTAATTGTGATTAAATTATCATTCTTTTAATATAAAAGTTATATTTATATTCAAATATTTTGTTTTATTTTATTTATTTATTAAATTTTATTGTGATTTTGATCACAATAAAAGGAATAAAATTCAAACTATCTTTTGTTTGTTTTATATATATATATAAGTGTATATATATAAAGGTCAAATTTGATTTGATAATTTTTTAAGGCTAAACATTAGTACATGAAAATTTGATTAATGTGTTTTGAACACTATAATTTTAGAAATTAGTTTTTTTTAATGTTCTTGATTATAAAGAGCGGCCTGATCACCAGAAATTTTATTTTCAAGATAATAATCAGTATATACATTTGATGTATTAGAGATTTAATTTTATATTTTGCCTAGATAATTTGGTAGTATAAAATTTAATCTATGAGTACTGATGAAAAATTCTCTAACAACTGAGATAAATCCTAAAAGTTAGGAGTTTGCCAAAAAATAAATTTATCTCTTAGTTTACAAGGAGCAACCTGACAATCAGGAGACTTGTACTTAAAGATAGAATTTATTTATGCATATGATGATATATAAGGAGAATTAATTTTATACTTGAACCTAGACAACCTAGGGTTATAAAATATAATTCAGTTAAATAATTGTCTGACAATCAGATAATTATTTGAAATTATAATTATATGTGATACAATTTAATTATATTTATTTGGAATAGGTATGAGTAACAAATTAACAATTAAGATACTCATTCATGATTCTAAATAATTTTGCCAGAAATATAGATTTCTTGTTTATTTTCATATTTTAGATTTTTAAATATGTCAATCTTTCGTATGACATACTTGAAAGTAATAAATTAACTATAAATTGAGAATTGTTCTTATGTATGAAAGGGTTATCATGGACATGATAATCCTATTGAAATAATATTGTCCAATAAAATTGGTGATGGAATAGTCAGCACTTGTGAAGTATCTAAATATTATTTTACTATAATATGGGTTGTTTTGACAACCATGAGTTCTAATTTCAAAAGTATATACCGAATATTTATTACTAAACATCTTAAGAAGATGTATGGTGCCTAAAGTAAGATAGTATGACTATCAAAGATTTTATTTAAACTAGTGGGAGTATTGGGTAATATATTTTGAATTAAACAACTTTAGAAGTTGGAATGCCATTAGCCAAATGGCTTTAGCGAGAATTGTTCTTGCGAGCATTTTAGAGATTTATTTTGTTACAAAAAATTTATAATTGGCCCTAATATGATTAAGGTTTGTGATCCTTTTGAAAAAACTCAATACGAGTATTGAGGATGCGAATCAAAATTGCTCTTAATAGTTGGTTTGACCAATAATAAAAATATTGAGTATTTTTATTACAAGAGCTTAAAGTAAAATCTCTAATAAAATCTAATTGATATTCTATTGAATAGAGAATGAGATTCTCTCAATGCACAAATACTAATACTCTTTGTACTTCATTATATTTAAGAAACAAGGAATTTGATTCAGTTGCTAATCTTTTGTTAAATATTTGGATTATGTTTTAGAAACATGGCTAAATTAACAAAGTTTTTACTAAGTCAATTTTAAACCCATATGAGATGTGGAAAAGAACATAAACCAAATCTCAAGAGCATTAGAGTTTGGAGATGTCTTACATGTGTTAAAAGATTACACAATAATAAATTGATGTTAGATTTGATAAATAAAATTTATTGGGTACCCTAAAGAAATAATGAGTATTATTTCTATCACCCTTCTTAAGACAAAGTATTCGTGATGAGACGTTGAACTCTTTTTAGAAAAGGGATTCCCTCTCAATGTAAGATAAGGAGAATAAATAGAACTCCATGAAGTTCAAGACAATCTAAAATTTTATTTGTGCAATATTAAGAGAAACTTTGTATTTATAAAGAAAAAGTGGGAGTACAATTATTTTTATTAGAATTGTTTACCACTCAATAAATGATATACTTTCAGTATAAAATGTTTGATCGTCAAACTAATAATTTTTTTTTTGAAAAGTAGCTTATTTGTATAATGATACAATTCTATGAAGATAGATTTAATGGTTACTTGGATTTTTTTTATAATCATGTTATAAAGATTGTCTTTAAAATACAATTATGCACTATTGTAGTGGGAGATTCTATGTTTTGAGAAAACGTGATATTTATTATACACTAGACCCACTTTGCAAAAGGTCAAGCACATATGCCTAAAAGTTAAGGTGTTTAAGGTCAAAAGAGTTTTGATAAACACAAACGTGCATTGAAAAATTATATACATGATTGATTGGCTCTAGTGCAAGTGGGAGATTATTGAGATAATAGTATACCCAAGATCCAATCTATCATGATTGGCTCTCGTGAAAGTGGGAGATTATTGAGAATAAGGAGTACGACCACAATCCAATCAATCATGTGTCAAATAATTTGTTATTATTATTATATTAAAATGTTAATATAATAAGGTCCTTGATTAAATTTAGAGATTTATCATTGTAATAGTGATCATAATATTGAGAGATAAATCTTTTATAATTTAATCTAAATTGTTCTTGGTCATAGGATTATTAAAAAGGACATTAATAATTCGGACAGATCAATATATATATATATATATATATATATATATATATATATATATATATATATATAATGGTCTTCATTGGATGAAGATTAATAGATCTCATTTATTAAATTATATATATAGATGGTGCATATAGAGATATGACCATTGAACTGACTCACTTTGAGAATTCCTAATGGTTATAATTACCGTATATTTGTCAATAGGATATTCTCAAGATGAAAATAGTAATAGAATTTCCTTTGACCTGCGACTGTCATAATAATTAACAATATATTTATTATACTTTGATTCTGGACACCTAATATCCTAGGGTGCTAGTTGAATGGATATTGGGTATAATTTAAATACTTGTAGAATTAATGATTAGTCAATAAGAAATCCGTCAACTCTTGGCAAAAAGTTTGAGCTCTATGATTATAATGACTGAGATGAATAAAACCTTGGCCAAGGGGATTGGATGAATGAAGAAATGAGTTTCTTAAGTCATTCACAGTTCATTATAATAATGGTAACAAGTTAGAGTTTGACAATTAAATCATACTCTAAGGGTTAACCAAGAGCTGGAAAGATGGAAGGAATTATACTTTATTTTTCTAAGGTTCTTAGTAAAAATATATTATTTCATATTGTCGGGTTGTTGAGGAGTGTTGCTAGACGCTAACCTTGATTAGTAAATTTAGTATGACTAATTTACTACCCGCTTAACATTGAACCATCAAAAAAGAAAAAGATTTTTACTAGCGTACTCAGGTATTTAGATCTGATCTACTATATATTTATTATTGGAATAAAGTTTTAGCATAAAATAGATCTTTAGGATTACTTTATTACTTCCGCTGCGTGTTATGAACAACATGGTAATCCTTCAAAAAATACATGGATATTATCCAAGTAACTTCCTCCACACACGCGTTTCTCCACCCCACAGTCGTTTGTTATACATGCGCCTCATATAACGTATCGCATTTTTCTTCTTCTTCTTCTTCTTCTTCTTCTTCAACCTAATAAAATTCGCCGTTCTCATATGTTCGTGTTTTTCTTCTCTGCTCGCATTCTTTATTGTTGATCTACATTAAATTCAACGTGATAAGCTCCGTCGTTCTTCTTTTTCGTTTTCTTTTTTGATCTATGGTGCACGAAATTGTGATCTCAATGGCGCCAACAACTTGGTACACACAATTGTAATCTCAACTCTTTTTCACAACTTTGCACAACTAACCAGCAAGTGCACTGGGTCGTCCAAGTAATAAACCTTATGTTAGTAAGAATCGATCCAACGGAGATTGTCGGCTTGAAGTAAGCCATGATCATCTTGTAAATCTCAGTCAGGCAGATTCAAATAGTTTTGGAGTTTTGATAATTAAAAGATAAATAAACATAAAATAAAGATAGAGATACTTATGTAATTTATTGGTGGGAATTTCAGATAAGCGTATGGAGATGCGTTATTCCTTCTGAATCTCTGCTTTCCTACAGTCTTCATTCAATCATTCATACTCCTTTCCATGGCAAGCAGTATGTTCGGGCATCACCGTTGTCAATGGCTACCTCCCATCCTCTCAGTGAAAATGGTCCAACTACGTGTTACGTAGGGCTAATTATCTGTCGGTTCTCACTTGTGTTGGAATAGGATCCAGTAATCCTTTTGCATCTATCACTATGCCCAACAGTCATGAGTATGATGCTCGTCACAGTCATCCCATCCCAGATCCTACTCGGAATACCACAGACAAGGTTTAGACTTTTCGGATCTCAAGAATGCTGCCAATTGATTCCAGCTTATACCACGAAGACTCTGATCTCACGGAATGGAAGGCTCTGTTGTCAGGAGAGGCATCCATGTGTCGCGAACCAGGAATCCAAGAGATATACATTCAAGCTTATTTTCATGTAGAACAGAAGTGTTTGTCAAGTACGCGTTCATAAGTAAGAATGGTGATGAGTGTCACTTGATCATCACATTCATCATGTTCTTGTGTGCGAATGAATATCTTAGAACAAGAATAAGCTTGAATTGAATAGAAGAACAATAGTACATTGCATTAATACTTGAGGAACAGCAGAGCTCCACACCTTAATCTATGGTGTGTAGAAACTCCACCGTTGAAAATACATAAGTAAAAATAGTCTAGGCATGGCCGAGAGGCCAGCCTCCAAGTTTAAGGAAAAATGTTCCAAATATGATCTAAGGATAATCCCAAGATGTCAATATCCAAAGATGTCAAGATCCAAAGATGTCAGTACAATAGTAAAAAGTCTATTTATACTAAGCTAGTTACTAGGGTTACAAAAATAAGTAAATGATGCAGAAATCCACTTCCGGGCCCACTTGGTGTGTGCTTGGGCTGAGCATTGAAGCTTTTGTGTGTAGAGACTTTTCTTGGAGTTAAACACCAGCTTTTATGTCAGTTTTGGCGTTTAACCACAGCTTCTATCCTGTTTCTGGCGTTTAATGCCAGAATAGGGCAGGAAGTTGGAGTTTGAACGCCAGTTTGCGTCGTCAAAACTTGGGCAAAGTATGGACTATTATATATTGCTGGAAAGCCCTGGATGTTTACTTTCCAACGCAATTAAGAGCGCGCCATTTGGGCTTCTATAGCTCCAAAAAAAGTCATTTCTAGTGCAGGGAGGTTAGAATCCAACAACATCAGCAGTCCTTTTTCAGTCTCTGAATCAAATTTTTCCTCAGGTCCTTCAATTTCAGCCAGAAAATACCTGAAATCATAGAAAAATACAGAAACTCATAGTAAAGTCCAGAAATGTGAATTTTTCTTAAAAACAAATAAAAATATACTAAAAAGTAGCCAGATCCTACTAAAAACTACCTAAAAACAATACCAAAAAGCGTATAACTTATCCGCTCATCAATCTACACTTCTGAATGGAAACAATGAATAACTCAACTTCAAGTCAATTGAATGAGGTTATTACATTGAGACAGCTAGAGAATGATTGCTACATGCTATCACAATAATCTTAAATATTGAACAAAGTAAAAGGAGGCCACTGAACCGAACAACATTTATTTAGTGAACCAAAATCACAAAGGCCACCGAACCGAACAATGTACATGTAGTGAATAAATGGTGATCAACTTTCAATCAACAAGAATAGTATTCACTACATGTATATTGTTCAGTTCGGTGGCCTTTGTGATTTTGATTCACTAAATGAATGTTGTTCGGTTCGGTGGCCTCTTTTTACTTTGTTCAATGTTTAAGACTATTGTGATGCGTTTCGGAAGAATAATCCAAATCGCACTCATTCAACTGATTTTGAAGTTGATTCATTCATTATTTCAATTCAAAAGTCCAGATCGAAGAAGAAAATAAAGAAGAAGAACCACAAATCTAATTACGTTGAAGTCAATCTAAATCCATAACGAAGAACGCGAGTAGAGAAGAAGAAGAAGAACAAGAAAGAAAACATGAGTAGAGGAGAACGGTGAAGCCTATAACGCGAGTAGAGAAGAAGAAGAAGAAGTAACATTTTTCATAATGAGTGGACGCGTGTTTTCACTCTCATTAATGCACGTGACTCTATTTAGGATTGGGCCAACTTGATTACATGGTTACATGTATGTGTAGCGCGCCCCTTATTTTTATCATTTACCGGTGGTGGTTAAATGAAGGAATACTATAACTGAAAATAATGTTGCAAAAAAGAAAAAATAATAATTACAGTACAAATTTTAAAAAAAATAGCATCTAATAAAAAATGAGAGAAGAAAATATTAATATTGATAGTATTAATATTAGTGATGATGATGGTAGAAGAGATAACAATAATAATAAAATATGGTTACATAATAAAAATAGTAGAAATATAAGTGATAATAATGAGAATGAAAAAGGTCGGGTGATCATTAGTTCTATTATTAAAAAGAACTAGTATATGTTCCCGTACCAGGGGTGTGCATGGGTCGGGTGAAATCGGATTTGATGTGACCCAGACCCGGCCCGAAATATATACCGGGCCTATTTGTTAGACCCGAACCCGATTCTAGACTCGATGAAACCTATACACTTTCGGGCCACAATTATACCGGATAAAAATCGGGTGAAAATCGGGCCGTTAACATTATATTACCTTGATACCTTCTTGTAAGTTAGCATGTAAAAATATCTAAATTTTCAAGACTCCAACTATTATTTGACATGGTAAAATTCACTTAGAAAAATATAATAAGAACCAACTTTTCTCTAAAATTAAAGCATAACCATAATCAATACTAATATTGCCTAATAACACAAAATATTTAAATAAAAAATAACACAAGATTATGCATTAGTCTAAAGTCTTATGCATTTTAAATATAGAACATTAACTTATAGTCTTATATATAATGACTAGTAATATAAAATATTAAGGTTTACAATACTTAAATTTCACATAATAATAGCCATCATCCATCACTAATAATACAAAATATTAATTGTGTATGATGACCGGGCCACCGGGCCAATTTTCGGTGATCGGAGATATGGCCCGGACCCGACCCGAAACAATGACCGGGTCTATTTTTGAGACCCATACCCGGTCCTAGACCCGATGAAATCACACGAAATTAGCCTCAAAAGTGTTCGGGACCGGACTGGGTCTTCGGACCGGACCGGACCATACACACCCCTACAAAATACAAATAAAATCCCATAAAAATAATTATCGCTCACTCGTTACTATTTAACAAATTTTTTAACCGAAAGATCATATCCTTTTAAAATAAAAAAAAATTGAGAGTCAAATTATATATTTTTTTAAGACAGATAATTTTATTCTTAGTAAAAATGGAGGAGTTGAATGGAGTCTTTATTCTATTTTTACCTTTAGAATTGTAATTTTTACTCACACCCAAAATTAAAAAAGAAACATTATTTATATTTAATTATCATTAATTTTTAATAGTAAAAAGTGTGTTTCTGACAAAAATTTGAATATGTACTTACGGGTGTATCTAAAATAAATATAACAACTTTGTACGTATTGAATATACCACATTTTATAAATCATAGATTTTATTAAATAAAATTAAAAATTATTACAAAAAAATATTATATATATATATACTTATTTATTTATTTATGTATTAATATATTTTGTATTTATTAATAATTTTCTTTTATAACAACATTTAATTTTTATTTAATAAAGTCTAATAATTTATTCAATGGGCACAAAATTCATTTTGAAAATCATGTAAATGATCAATTAGTATACATAGAAGAATCCATCATCCATTCAGTATGGTGTGGGGGGGACAAGTATCCCATTAGCATTGTTTAAAAATATTAGAAAATATACATTTATGTATATACCTACCTCTTTTATAAAATTATATTTGTTCCTATATTCAAATACAAAATATGCTAAACTTTTGTGCCAAAACTTTTATTTTATTAAATTTAATCTCACATAATAATAGAGTAAATTATTATTTTTATCCACTTGAAAATGTTAATACATCTACCTATAAAAAAAAACTATCATTTATATCCATAAAACATGAGCTTTATACAATAAAATTATCTAAATACTAAAAAATTACATGAAAATCACATGAAAGTTATGGTGACAAAGGAGCGGCAATAAGGTGGTTTGTGGCAAAAATGATTTGTGGCAGAGAAATAAAGGTTAGATAGAAAGGTGTTCATGTGATGCAAAGAGAGAGATAGAAGATGATGGTAGTAGTGATAATGATAAGGGTAATTTGGAGTTTTTAGATAATTTTTTAATATTTGAATAATTTTGTTGTATGAAACTCATGTTTTATGGTACAAATGGTAATTTTCTTTTGGGTTATGCTACGTGTACACCAAAATCAGCCACCAAAATCAGCCACCAATATAAAATACATGTTGGAATATAAATACATATTGAAAATAAATTAAACCACACATGTATTTATACATAAATACATTGATGGCTGATTTTAGTGGCTAATTTTAATGTACAAATAATATTTTCTTTTCCTTTTTTTATGGGTAGATGTGTTAGCATTTTCAACTTTCGTGGATAGAAATAGTAGTTTTAGAACTCTTTTTATTAAATTTTATCTAAAAATACAATATATATATTAAATCAAGTTAACAAAAATAGAATATTGTAATATTATTCAATTAAAATAATTATTTATTTGAAATTATATTGTTGAATTTTTTTTCTACTCAACTTTAATATTTATTAGTAAATTGTAAAATTTTGTACCACATCTATATTTTAATAATTAATTCACAAATATAAATTGAATTAGTTGAAAAAAAAACAAATTAATTCTAAAATTTTTTAATAATATTTCATAATTTATTTTACATTAAACACAAAAGTAAATATTTAATTTAAAAAAATGTGTATTCTTTTACCCAAAAAATAGTTATGATTAAAAAGGATATCTAATTGAAAGTTTTAATCTAATATAAAGATTTAATTACAAACCTTTAAACTATAAAAATCTAATTGAAAATTTATTAAAAGTATATAAACCAATAAAATAACTAAACCTAAACTATATAATTGGGATCTATATAAAAAAATTTAGTGTATAATTTTTTCTTTTAAAATATTTTTTATCGTATATAATTCATGAAAAATATGTTTCGTTATTTTAAAACTCAAATAAAAAATTTCTTGATTAGAAGATTATTTCTTTACCATCTTAATTAATTTCTCATTTACTATACATGTGTATTTAAGTTATAAGAAAGGGAATTAATAGGCACATGAGTATCTATTAATATATCAAAATTGTTAATAAGTAAATAAAAATTTAATATTTAATATTTTTATATTATTTAACTCAACACATTTTGATATATTTATAAAAAAATTTATTATTCTTATGTGTGATATGTAACGGCCTAGATCATCCGCTAGTATGATATTGTCCGTTTTGCCATACAAGACCTCATGGTTTTGCCTTTGATGATAGAGATGATAGTCGAAACCCTCCACACTCACTTGTCAAAACGCGTCATGCTAGGGAGATGTATCCACACCCTTATAAGGCATGCTTCGTTTTCCTCCCCAACCGATATGCGACCTTATAATCCACCCCCTAAGGGAGCTCATCGCCCAGGGACAGATCTATCTTAGGAGTTGTGGGGGCAAGTGCCCCCATTAAAATTTTATTAAGTTACATATAGTATATGGAATAAAAATTTATTTGCCCTCACTCAATAAATAAATTTGACCTCATTATAATTTTTTTAATCTATTTCTGTTTTCATAATTTATAAAAAAAATCTCACTATTTTATAATAATACCATATTGATTATAAAATTAATTAAATAATAATAATAAAAAATATATAATTAAAAATTAAGTCATTTATTTAAATTTAAGTACTAAAAATAATTTTTTATGCTGACATTCTAGTTTTTTTTCTCCTTGTTCTTATCGTTCTCTTTTCTCTTTTGTTTCTGTTCTTTTTGTTTTTTTGACTCAATTAAAGTTTTATTTTTAAATTCATTCAATTATTTTGTATTTTATTTTGTAATTATATTATTATATATTTTTATTATATGGTTAAATATTATTGAATAATAAGATTCATTAATAATTTAAATTTTAAAATATAATAATATTAACTAACAACAAATAACAGTTAAAATAAAAAGTAACATTTAAATATACGAATATCTATTGATGTCTTTTTTTTGAAATTAGTTTTAATTTTTTTAGTAATAACGACATCATTTAAAAAAAATTAATTATGAATATTATAAATAGTCAATTTCATAATCTTATAAGACATGAATTTTTAAATAATTATTTACTAATATATATAAAAAAATAAAATATTTAATTGTATTAATAATAAAATAATTATTCAATCTTTTTTAAATATCAAAATTAAAAGAATAAAATTTTAAGTTATATATTATTATTTAAATTACTATATAGGTGTTTTAATTTATTAGTTAAATAATTAGAAAATTAATTATATTTATAATAATAAAATATAATTATAAAATTATTATCATGTTATATATATTTTGTTTCCATTAATAAAATTTTTTGGTACATCGATCCGGATTCTGGCTCTAATACCATTTATAACAGTCCAGATCATCCGTTAGCACGATATTGTCTGCTTTGGCACACAAAGCCTCACGGTTTTGCCTTTGACGATATGGATGATAGCCGAAACTCCCACACTCACTTATCAAAACACGTTATGCTAGGAAAAAATATCTACACTCTTATAAGATATACTTCGTTTTCCACCCCAATCAATGTAAGACCTTACATGATATATTTACTTTCATAACTTAATATTTTTGGATTCGTCACTGTTAGTAAATCGATATTCATTAGTCTATAATTAATATGAAACTAATATCAATATGGACAATTAGTATGATGAGAAATTAAAGAAAACATGCGCTGTGTATAAAAAAATCGATTATCCTATAGCTTGTTTGGAATCAAGTCTTTTTATTATTCAAAATTACATCACGCTCTTATAATTTTGGATAATTAAATTGATACTTAAAGAATTATTTTAAAATTAACGAAAGAATGGATTTTATTTGTTACAAATGGATTCTTTTGCTCGAAAAGACAATTTTCATGCATAAAAGTTATTGGAATAACAACTTGAAAAATTGAGGATGATTGTTAAAAATAAGAATCAATTATCTATTATTATAATTAATTAAACAAAATATGTTATTCTCTTGTTGCAATCCATTTTTAGTATTTCGTGCCAATTTTTCCTACTCCTATTAATTTGAACTATACAATACAAGTTCTGTGCTGCTACTCTCTTCTTTGTTAAAATTTTCTGCAGTGAATTTTTATTGATTATGGGCTTTTATCTTTATTAAAATAGGTTGAACATTTAAACATGATATTCCTCTAAGTTTATGAAATAAGTTATTAATCTTTAGATTTTTTATACAAATATGTATTACTAGAAAATCTTATAATAGAACAATAGAAGTGCTACACATACAAGTCATTTTGGTTTACAAATCATACAAGTTAAGCCAAACCCAATAAAAAAAGCGTTCATCCATATGAGCGTGTTAACATGTGCGCTACTCAACGGTTTCCATAGCGCACTCACTCATCATTATGAAAGATGCTTCTTCCTCTTTCTCGATTAAAACCATAACCGTCGTTTTTTTTCGCGTTCCTCCTCCTCCTCCTCTTTCTTCTTCTTCTCCTTCTTCTTTGCGTTTCTCCTCCTTTTTCTTCGCGTGTTTCATCTTCATCATCATTTTTATTACTGTTGATTTTGTAACATTATGTATTTTTTTCTTTATTTGATTTTTTCCTCCTAAGAAGAAGAAGAGGAAGAGTTTTGAATTATAGAGAACTTATCAGTACACATACACCGAAAATTCTTAAAATACACCCAAATATCTTCGTGTTACACCCAAATTTGCTGTAAATATAGAAAAATATTTTCTCTAATGCTACATTTTTTTGTTCTTTTTTTTCTTATTTCTTTCTTTATTTTAGTTGAACGAATGTAAGTTCATCCTCTTCCAAGTAATTTTGTACCATTATGTGTTTTTTTTATTTTTTGTTTGATTTTTTTATATTTTTATTCTTGTTAAAAGAGTAAAACAAGAAGAAACTTGAGAAGATAAAACAAGAAAAAAAGATGAATAAGATAAAAAAGATGATGATGATGATGATGATGATGATGAAAAAGAAGAAGAAGAAGCAGCAGAAGATGAAGATGAGGGAGAAGAAGAGTTTTGAATTATGCAGAACTTATCAGCACACATACACTGAAAATTCTTAAAGAATACACCCAAATGTCTTCGTGTTACACCCAAATACAGAAAAATATTTTCTTTAATGCTGAACTTTTACATTACATTCAATTCAAACCATTAACGATGAATAATAATTTTCACAAACAAAAACAACATTATTCTCCTACAGAATCATAAACTACTAATAAAAACATTAACTATAATCGAATCACATCTCAGGCACTTGATTGGATTCAAAATAATCAATTTCGTTCTGGTTCAATTGACAATCTGAACTTGAATTATTCATTATCTTCAACAACGAGATAACTGATGATGGAAGAGAAGGAGAAAAAATAAGGAGGAAAAGAAATTTCAATAAAAAAAGGAGGAAGAAGAGGAAGAGGCAGTGTTGGTGAGAAGAAATTTGAGAAGGTAAAACAAAAATAAAAAGATGAATAAGAAAAAAAAAAGAAGAAGATAGTGATAATGATGAAAAAAAGAAGAAGAAGCAGCAGAAGATAAGAAGGAAGAAGAGGAAAAATTTTAAATTATGCAGAACTTATTGGCACACATACACTGAAAATTCTTAAACAATACACCTAAATATCTTCGTGTTACACCCAAATATCTTCGTGTTACACCTAAATTTGCTGTAAATACAGAAAAGTGTTTCCTCTAATGCTGTATTTTTTTCTTCCTTTTTTTTTATTTCTTTCTTTCTTTTAGTTGAATAAATGTAAGTTCATCCTCTTTCAAGTATTTTTGAACCATTATGTGTTTTTTCTACTTCTTTGTTTGATTTTTTATTTTTATTCTTGTTAAAAGAGTAAAACAAGAAGAAAGTTGAGAAGATAAAATAAGGAAAAAAGATCAATAAGAAAAAAAGAAGAAGAAGATGATGATGATGATGAAAAAGAAGAAGAAGAAGCAGCAGAAAATGAGAAAGCGGGAGAAGAAGAGTTTTGAATTATGCAGAATTTATCAGCACACATACACCAAAAATTCTTAAAGAATACATCCAAATGTCTTTGTGTTATACCCAAATATCTTCGTGTTGCACCCAAATTTGCTGCAAATATAGAAAAATATTTTCTTTAATGCAGAACTTTTACATTAAATTCAATTCAAACCATCAACGATGAAACATTATTCACCTACCGAATCATAAAATACTAACAAAAAAATTAACTTGAAGCGAACTACACATTAGCTACTTGATTGGATTCAAAACAATAATCAATTTTATTTTGGTTCAATTGACAATCTAAACTTGAATTATTCATTATTTTTAACGACGAAATAATTGATGATGGAGGAGAAAGAGGAAAATGAAGGAGGGAAAAAAATTTCAATGAAAAAAAAGAAGAAAGAGGAGGAGGAGGAGGAGGAGGAGGAGAAGGAGGAGGAGGAGGAAGAGGAGGAGGTGGTGGTGGTGGTGGTGTTGGTAACGACGATAATGAAAGAGAAAAATAATGAAGAAGAAGAAGAACATGCAACAAGAAGAAGAAAAAAAAGAACATGTAGTAACGACATGAAGAAAAATATGCGCACATGAATATAAATGACTTACATAACTTGTATGGAAAAAACGCTTGTATGTAAAGAATAATTCTAATAAAATTTGTATTTGTATTCTTGATTTCCAATATTCATGCAGGTGTACACTTTTATAATGGAAATCACATGGTAGACATGGATTCTTCCTTCAGCTATGCATTATTATTGATTGATATATTCATATTACACTGGTATTCTGACTCATAGTATAAATTCGAAAAAATATATCATGTGATATCATATTTTATTGAATGAAGATTTTTCTTAAATTAATTTTGGATTATCTAGAATCAATGTTAAACAAATTTTACAAAATTTTCAATCTCCCTATTCTTGTTTATATTGATTCTTTTTTTACATTCAAAATTTAAATTGGATATGAATCTTATATAACATTACACTTTTTTATTTAAATAAAATAAATTACTTATTTTTTCAAATAAATCGTTACCGTTTTGAATATTTAATTGTGTTTTTGTCAACAAACAAAGAGAAAACAAAAATTACAAGTTTACACTAGTGTTAATAGAAAAAATGACACTAATATTTTTTGCCTATTTTCTCTATTACTCTCAACAAAAAATGGACAAAAAAGAGAAGAGAGAGGAAATACTTTACATGCAAACAAGGATTGGGAGATGATAATAATTTTCTCTTTCCTCTCTTTTTTGCCTATTTTTATTGATAGTAATAGAAAAAATAGAAGAGAATTTTTTTTTTCATTTTTGCTGGCAACGATAGCAAAAATGCAAAAAAATAAAATATAGTATTATTTTTGCTATCAGTACTAGCATAAATATTATAATGATGCTCGACTGTTATCTTTGGTTGACGAGATTGATCTCTTCCAATCGTGTATTGTGTACTCATATTAGAGATGTCAATTTCATGTTTCTCACAAAACTTCTTAACAATCTCAAGTAAATTGCACCAACCATCATCCCTCAATTTTTGAAGAAGTAGTTTTGATGTGGAAACAACATGCATTGCATTCAAAATATCTTGATATTTTTGTTGTAATGCTTGGCACAAAATATTTGTAATCCCCATAATTTCCTTCATCAAATGTAACGAAAAAATAAATTCAAACGAGGATAGTACTTTGTTGACACCATAAGCCTCACCTTTTTGAGCAGAAGTTGTACCATCATCAATAATGTTATTAAGAATGGTATGAGTAGCTGCAAGCATTCTTATCAAGCTACAAACAGAATAAAAGTGAGAACTCTATCTTGTATCTCCAACTCTTTGTAATGTGCCCATTTGATTTGCACCTTGACTTGTTTCTAGCTCATCATTGGCAATCAATTTTGCATTTTCAATTTCTTAAGCTTCTTGTAGTTGATCATGTCGTTTGCATGATGCACCAACAATATTGACAATAGCAGTCAATTGTGTGAAAAACTCATGAATTTGAAGTACTTCCCTTGAAGCAGCCACTAGTGCTAACTGCAATCTATGAGCAAAATAATGGACATAATATGCTTGTCGGCAATCATTGAGAAATAAAGCTTGTAAACTATTTCATTTCCCTCTCATATTGCTAGCACCATCATACCCCTGACCTTGAATATTTTTAATTTGGAGATTATAAATAGAAAGCAGAGACACCAACTCTTTTTTCAAGTCAAGGCACTAGTATGACTAACATGTACAAGATCAAAGAAGCATTCACGAACAAAACCTTTCACATCAACAAATCTCAAAACAATAGTCATTTGCTCTTTTTTAGATTCATCACGAGCTTCATCAATGATAATACAAAATTTGGCATCTCCAATATCCTTTCTAATTAAGTTTCTTACCATTGTAGCAAGAACATGTAGAATTTCTTTCTGAACATCACTTGAAGTATATTTAGCAAATCTAGGAGCATTTTCCAAAACAAGCTTCTGAACACTACTGTTGTAAGAACCCAAAAACTTTAACAATTCAATAAAGTTACCTCGATTATCTGAGCTCAAGCTTTCATCATGGCCTCCATAAGTGCAACGTTGAAAAGTCAACTATCTAATACAATCAATAGATGCTCCAAGTCTACGTCGATTATTCTCAATTTCCTATGATGTTTGTCGTTTCATAAGTGTATCAACATGTTGTGATTACTTCATCAAATCATCACATGATTTTGTTGCCCTATGATGGAACGAATTGAGACCTTTGCCAATGTGATTCAAAAGAGGACAATCTTTTTTACTATTTACTTTCTTCCAATTCCTGAAGCCGTTTTCAATGAAAACATTTAAACCTGTGTTGATTGAAGATTCCATAGCAAATAGGTAGCATGGTAAATAATATACAGCATCATCTTCAATAGAATACTCTAACCATGAAGGGTATAATTCAAACCAAGAAGCTTGAAAACAACGACGATGACTTGTATCACTCGAGAATGGATACTTATCAAGTATTAGTTGATTTGGTCCAGCTTTAAGATAAGCTCGATGAATTTCATCTCTTTTACTTGGATGAAACTTCATTAGTCAAATTCTTGGATCTCTTAGCGAATGACATACTTCCATTTGTTCAGGATTAAGTCGTGGGCGCTTTGACTTTGAACTATCTTGTTGAGGAGCTAAAGTATTCATGTTTGATGCCTCAAGTATTGAAGAGGTTAGTATTGATGTAAAAACATTAGAAACATTTTCACTCTTCTGCCTAGTCTTTATAAAAAAAGTATCTATTATTTTCATCTTGCTCATGATTCAACTAAATTCTTACAATTAAGAATTTACATAGATAATAAGATAAACATTATGCAACTTAACTAAACTCAATTTGTTTTATTTTTTTGCAAATCAATAATATCAATGCCACAAACAATTAATAATGAGAAAAAAATTAAAAACAATACAAGGATAACATTATAGTTACATGATTATCATCTTCAATTTTTTTCAAAAACCTAAATTATTATTATAATATTATAAACTAGATAAATAAATAAATAAATATATAAATTATTCAAAAAAACAAATAAAAGAAATAACTTACAAAAGAAAGAAGAACAAAAGATGATAATAAAAGACCAAAGATTACTTGCTATCTTCTAAGTTGTAGTGATAATGGAAATATGAAGTGATGTTTTGTTTTCTGATTGAAAGAAGAAGGAAGAATAAAAAAAGTGATTTGTTGACTTTTTGTTACTGCCTTTTCAAATTCTTCACTTCTAATATGGGTTACGGCTTTTTTTTAATTAAGCATATGACCCACTATCCATAGCCTAAATAACACACTACTTTCCAACCTATTTCCGGAATGGAATTACGGACAGCATATAATATCCAAAGTGGGAAGGTGTAACACCCTAATTAGCCTAAGCTTGACCTCGCATCGTAAAAAAAAAGGTTAATAAAAGGTTACGACAGTTCTAGGCTCATACATATAATATATAGAAAGAATTAATATAATCTAGAAACCCGATGAAGAATATAGCTCAAAATCAGGATTTGAAAAGCGCAAAACGTACTAGCGAAGCTACTAACTTAAAACACAAGAAGCAGATATAATATAACAAAAATAAGTATATAACATCATAAGAAACTAGCCACGGCTCGCGGAGTTTGAGCTAGCTAGCCATATACAGACCATACATGAAACCAGACAATAAAAATAGCTTATACAAGTTTGGTTCTCTCAAATACAGGCCTCTAGGCAAAAAAACTCCAAGAGTAACAGGATCCTCCGCTTCTGTCACCATCCAAGCAACTCACCGAGGTAGATTGCGACCTGCATCTGAAAAACACAACAGAAATATGGTATGAGAACCGAAAGTTCTCAGTATGGTAACAGTGCCCAGTGATGTAGGATATAAGACCCCGAGACGCCAAAGCAATCCTAGACTTCATATCCATCACAAGATCTCATCTTAAGGCATACTGTTCTGAGGGTTACCTGAAACTGGAGGTCGATCTTGGACGAGATCTTCTGTATTGGTCGGAGCCGACGTGTCCGACAGGTGTATAGCGGCCGGAGCTGGTGTGTCCGACTTGTGGAACTGAGAGTGCTGCTGATCCTTTATCATCGAAGGGTGGAGGGTACCTGCAAGGGACTCTGATGCTTAAGTTAGCAAGGGTATTAAACAGGTATTGAGTAGAATCAGAGTATGAGTTATACCTGGGTGCTCCAGTGTATTTATAATGGTGAGGAGTAACCTCTCTGGAGATAAGATAGTTATCTTATCTTATCTTATCTTATCTTATCTTTGAGTGAAGTAATCTTATCTTTAGGGGAACCGCCTTTATCTTTCTGGGCTTTGGCTGCCTTTAGATTGGGTTGTGTTCCTTCGTTTTGGGCCTGCTTTGGGCTCCTTTGGCGATTTGACTGAGCTCTTTGAGAAGAGGTCGGGCATTGGCCGAGCTCTTTGAGAAGAGGTCGGATAGTCTGACCTAAAGAGGTCGGTCGGCTTGTCGCTAAACATCCCGGGTCGAACAGCTTGACCCAGGGTATGAACAGTGCCCTTGCTTGAGTTCGATCTTTCCGTGAGATCGTGCTTTTCAAAGCTTCGATCTCTTTGGAAGTCGTGCTCAAGCATCTATCTGGCTTGTTTCTTCACTGCTTTGCAATCTTTATAGATTTTCTAGAGGTTTGGTACTTCACAGTCCAACCTCTTTTGAGTGGTAGTGTGGTTTTTCTACCCTTGCCTTCTGGATCACGCCTTACTTTAAGTTTGTGTTGACAACCCTCTGCTTTGGCCAAGTTAACCTTGCGACTTGATATCTGGACTTTTAGTGTTTTGTCCAATGACTTTTTAGTGTTCTTTATATAGAACATTTTTTTTAGTCTTGGATGATGTTCGTAGCCCTGTTTGAGATTGTGCCTTCTTTGAGTGGAGTTGTTTCCTTTTTGGTTAAGCGCATTTGAGCCTTAAGTTGTTTCCCAACCTTTTGGCTTGTTCTTTTTTGAAGTCATACTTGCGCCTCTTCTTTTAGCTGACGTCGACCTGTACCTGCTTGAGTTCAGACTTTTCCGTGAGACCGTGCTTTCAGAGTTTCAATCTCTTTGGGGAAGTCATGCTCAAGCATCCTGACTTTGGTCGATCTTTGAGTAGTTTCTCCTTGTGCGAGTCTGGTATTGCCCCTTTTACTTTGTTGAAGGGACTTTTCGGCCTTCTTTCGACTTGTTTGTCTTCGATGTTCGGGCTTTTTAGTCATAATCCAACAACTTTTTAGGTAGTGTTCCGATGGGGAACTTTTTTATAGTCTGTTTGGATGACTTTTTAGCGCCGTTTTGATTTGTGCGTTTGCCTTTTAAGTAGTGTCTTTTTTCAAGACTTCGTACCTTTTAGCAAAGCATTCCTGGCCTTCCTTTGGTCATTTGCGAGATGTCTTTGTCCCTTTTTGTGGATCTTTGTAGAGTGTCGGTACTTTGTTGTCCGACCTCTCTTGATCACTTCTGGTTTTGTCCACTTTCTGCTTGGTCAAGGTGGTCCTTGGGGCTAACTTGTCCGACGACTTTTTAGTGTTTTCGTAGAACACTTTTTAGTCATTCTGAACAATTTTGATAGCTTTGTCATGGAGCCGTGGCTTTTTGGGCGGAGCTATGTCCGTTTTAGCGCACATTTTTCGTTGGTTCGACTTCTTCTTGTCGGTCCAAGCTGTAGCTTTCGTTGGTCCGACTTCTTCTTGTCGGTCCAAGCTGTAGCTTTTGTTGGTCCGACTTCTTCTTGTCGGTCCAAGTTGTAGCTTTCGTTGGTCCAACTTCTTTTTGTCGGTCCAAGCTGTAGCTTTTGTTGGTCCGACTTCTTCTTGTCGGTCCAAGCTGTTGCTTTCATTGGTCCGACTTCTTCTTGTCGGTCCAAGCTGTAGTTTTCATTGGTCCGACTTTTTCTTGTCGGTCCAAGCTGTAGCTTTCGTTTGGTCCGACTTCTTCTTGTCGGTCTCTTCTGAGTTATGTCTGTAATCCTCTTTCTTGGACATTGTTCAAGTCTCTTTTAGGGATTACTTTTATAACTTTTGTCGCTTGGGCCGGCTTTGTCATGTCGGGTCCTCCTAAGTTATTTCTGTAATCCTCTTTCTTGGACCTTGTTCAAGTCTCTTTCAGGGATTACTTTTATAACTTTTGTCGTTTGGGCCGACTTTGTCATGTTGGGCTCTTCTAAGTTATATCTGTAATCCTCTTTCTTGGATCTTGTTCAGGTCTCTTTCAAGGATTACTTTTATAACTTGTTTTGTAGGAGACCGACTTCGTTAGGTCGATCTCTTCTAAGTTATTTTTGTAATCCTCTTTCTTGGACCTTTGTTAGGTCTCTTTCAGGGATTACTTTTATAACTTGTCTTGTAGGAGACCGACTTCGTTAGGTTGATCTCTTCTAAGTTATAGCAATTCCTCTTTAATAGGGTTGGCTAGACCTCTTTCCAGGGATTTGCTGATAACTTGGGTTGACTTGGTCTGACTTTTTAGTGTCGGCCAGTCTTTTTAAGTTATTATATAGCAATCTATAGGACCTCGTCAGGTTCTTTTTGGGATCACTTTCGATAACTTCTTGCATTATTCTGTGTTCATCTTTGCCAATTCGTAGATGGTGGTTTCTATCCCGGTTTGATCGTCCTTTAGGTGAATCGCGTTTTCACCTTTGTCGGATGATCATTCCTATCGAGATCGTACAGTGAATCTGTTCTTCACTTTCTGTCGATCTGTTGCTTTATAATCGGACGATGAATGCTTTAGATTAATGCGTCTTGGGAGTTGATGAGCGGATAATTTATACGCTTTTTGGCATTATTTTTAGTATGTTTTTAGTATGTTTTAGTTAGTTTTTAGTATATTTTTATTAGTTTTTAGTTAAAATTCACTTTTCTGGACTTTACTATGAGTTTGTGTGTTTTCCTGTGATTTCAGGTATTTTCTGGCTGAAATTGAGAGACCTGAGCAAAAATCTGATTTAGAGGCTGAAAAGGACTGCAGATGCTGTTGGATTCTGACCTCCCTGCACTGAAAGTGGATTTTCTGGAGCTACAGAAGCCCAATTGGCGCGCTCTCAACGGCATTGGAAAGTAGACATTCTGGGCTTTCCAACAATGTATAATAGTCTATACTTTGCCCGATATTTGATGGCCCAAACCGGCGTTCCAAATCAGCTCAAAACTACCCGGCGTTAAACGCCGGAACTGGCACAAGAATGGGAGTTAAACGCCCAAACTGGCAGAAAAGCTGGCGTTTAACTCCAAGAAAAGTCTCTACATGAAAATGCTTCAATGCTCAGCCCAAGCACACACCAAGTGGGCCCGGAAGTGGATTTTTATGTCATTTACACATTTCTGTAAACCCTAGGCTACTAGTTCTCTACAAATAGGACCTTTTACTATTGTATTTTCATCTTTAGATCTTTGAATCTTTGGACATCTAATTCTTAGATCATTGGGAGGCTGGCCATTTGGCCATGCCTAGACCTTGTTCTTATGTATTTTCAACGGTGGAGTTTCTACACACCATAGATTAAGGTGTGGAGCTCTGCTGTACCTCGAGTATTAATGCAATTACTATTGTTCTTCTATTCAATTCAGCTTACTCTTATTCCAAGATATTCATTCGCACTCAAGAACTTGATGAATGTGATGATTATGTGACGCTCATCATCATTCTCACTTATGAACGCGTGCCTGACAACCACTCCCGTTCTACAAGCAAATAAGGCTTGAATGTTTATCTCTTGGATTCTTTAATCGGAATCTTCGTGGTATAAGCTAGAACTGATGGCGGCATTCAAGAGAATCCGGAAGGTCTAAACCTTGTCTGTGGTATTCTGAGTAGGATTCAATGATTGAATGACTGTGACGAGCTTCAAACTCCTGAAGGCTGGGCGTTAGTGACAGACGCAAAAGAATCAATGGATTCTACTCCAACCTGATTGAGAACCGACAGATGATTAGCCGTGCCGTGACAGGGTGCGTTGAACATTTTCACTGAGAGGACGGGATTGTAGCCACTGACAACGGTGATGCCCAACATACAGCTTGCCATGGAAAGGAGTAAGAAGGATTGGATGAAGAAAGTAGGAAAGCAGAGAGACGGAAGGGACAAAGCATCTCCATACGCTTATCATAAATTCTCACCAATGAATTACATAAGTATCTCTATCTTTATCTTTATGTTTTATTCATAAATCATCCATACCCATTTGAATCTGCCTGACTGAGATTTACAAGGTGACCATAGCTTGCTTCATACCAACAATCTCCGTGGGATCGACCTTTACTCGCGTAAGGTTTATTACTTGGACGACCCAGTGCACTTGTTGGTTAGTTGTGCGAAGTTGTGAAATTATGTTTATACCATGGTATTGAGCACCAAGTTTTTGGATTCATTACTGGGGATTAATTGAGTTGTGAAAAGTAGTGATCACAATTTCGTGCACCAAGTTTTTGGCGCCGTTGCCGGGGAATTAAATGTCCTAACTATAGTTTCGCATTTGTTTCCTGCAATAACAATGCCAAGTTTTGATCCGGCAATAGCACCAAGTTTTTGGCGCCGTTGCCGGGGATTGTTTGAGTTTGGACAACTGACGGTTCATCTTGTTGCTTAGCTTAGGTATTTTTTTTCAGAGTTCTTAAGAATGAATTCTAGTGTTTCAAGGTGATGTTCTTATCATCACCAAAGCTAATTGATTCTCATCAATTTAGCTCTTGAATGTAATATCCTGCTGAAGCTTGGCTAGCCATGTCTAATTCCTTTAGACTAAAGCTTTAGACTAACATTGCATGATTCCTGGAATTCTCATTAAGAATTTTGATACCTTTATTTTCTTTTCCACTTAATTTTCGAAAAATCCAAAAAAAAAAATTACAACATCATAAAAACCAAAAATATTGTATGTCTCTTGTTGAGTCTAGTGTCTCATGTTAAGTTTGGTGTCAATTGCATGTTTCTGTTCTTCTTGCATTCATTCATGTGTCTTCATTAATCTTCAAGTTGTTCTTGATGATTTCATTGCTCTGATCTTTAAAATTCTCTTGACTTGAGTGTTTTGTGTTTCTCATGTGCATTCTCATTTTGTTAGTGTCAGTAGTATACAAACTGCTATGTTTGGTGTCTTGTATGCATTGTTATTTGATTTTTGTTGCATTTTGATTATTCCTCATTATTAAAAATCCAAAAAATATTTTCAATTTGTGTCTTTTCAAGTCAATAATACAGAAATTGAAGATTCAGAACATTCAGCAGAGGAATTACACAGAAAAAGCTGCGTGTTCAAAACGCCCAATGAGGAAGGAAAACTGGCGTTTAAACGCCAGCCAGGGTGCCTGGCTGGGCGTTTAACGCCCAAAAGGGTAGTGCTTTGGGCGTTAAACGCCAGAATGTGCACCATTCTGGGCGTTTAACACCAGGATGGCACAAGAGGGAAGATTCTGTTTTCAATTTAAATTTTTTTCAAGTTTTCAAAATTTTTCAAAATCAAATCTTTTTCAAATCATATCTTTTCAATCAAATCTTTTTCAAAATCAATTTCTTTCCATTTTCAAAAATACTTGCTATCAATTAATGATTTGATTCAACATTTCAAGTATGTTGCCTTTTCTGTTGAGAAAGGTTTAATGTTTGAATCATATCTTTTCTTGTTAGCCAAGTCATTAATTTTTAAAATAAAATCTTTTTTTATTTGTTTTTCAAATTATATCTTCTCAATCACATCTTTTTTAAAACCATAACTTTTCAATCATATCTTCTTAATCATATCTTTTTCAAAATAGTTTTCAATCATATCTTTTTGATTTCTAATTTCAAAATCTTTTTCAAAAATCACTTGATTTCTTTTCCACTCTTAGTTTTCGAAAATCAATTAGTATTTTTCAAAATGTTTTTAAAATCTTTTACTTAATTTTCGAAAATTACTTCCCCTCTTCTCACATCCTTCTATTTATGGACTAACACCATTCCTTAATGCACAATTCAAACTCCATCTCTCTTGATAAGTTCGAATTCTTCTACTTCTTCCTTCTATTTTTCTTTTCCTTTGACATCTCAAGGAATCTCTATACTGTGACATAGAGGATTCTATATTTTCTTGTTCTCTTCTCTTTTATATGAGCAGGAGCAAAGACAAAAGCATTCTTGTTGAGGCTGACCCTGAACCTGAAAGGACCTTGAAGCGAAAGCTAAGAGAAGCTAAGGCACAACTCTCTATAGAGGATCTAACAGAAATCTTCAAAGAAGAAGACATGGCAGCCGAAAACAACAACAATGCCAATAATGCAAGGAAGGTGCTGGGTGACTTTACTGCACCTACTCCCGACTTCTATGGGAGAAGCATCTCTATCCCTGCCATTGGAGCAAACAACTTTGAGCTTAAGCCTCAATTAGTTTCTCTAATGCAACAGAATTGCAAGTTCCATGGACTTCCATTGGAAGATCATCATCAGTTTTTAGCTGAATTCTTGCAAATCTGTGACACTGTCAAGACTAATGGGGTTGACCCTGAAGTCTACAGACTTATGCTATTCCCATTTGCTGTAAGAGACGGAGCTAGGATATGGTTGGATTCACAACCTAAAGAAAGCCTGAACTCTTAGGAAAAGCTAGTCAATGCCTTCTTGGCAAAGTTCTTTCCACCTCAAAAATTGAGTAAGCTTAGAGTGGAAGTCCAAACCTTCAGACAGAAGGAAGGAGAATCCCTCTATGAAGCTTGGGAAAGATACAAACAATTGATCAGAAAGTGTCCTTCTGACATGCTTTCTGAATGGAGCATCATAGGTATTTTCTATGATGGTCTGTCCGAACTGTCCAAGATGTCATTGGATAGCTCTGCTGGAGGATCTCTTCATCTGAAGAAGACGCCTACAGAAGCTCAAGAACTAATTGAAATGGTTGCAAATAACCAATTCATGTACACTTCTGAAAGGAATCCCGTGAACAATGGGACAAATCAGAAGAAAGGAGTTCTTGAGATTGATACTCTGAATGCCATACTGGCTCAGAACAAAATATTGACTCAGCAAGTCAATTTGATTTCTCAAAATCTGTCTGGAATGCAAGCTGCACCAGGCAGTACTAAGGACGCTTCATCTGAAGAAGAAGCTTATGATCCTGAGAACCCTTCAATGGAAGAGGTGAATTACATGGGAGAACCCTATGGAAACACCTATAATTCTTCATGGAGAAATCATCCAAATCTCTCATGGAAGGATCAACAGAGACCTCAACAAGGTTTCAACAATAATAATGGTGGAAGAAACAGGTTTAGCAATGGCAAGCCTTTTCCATCATCTTCTCAGCAACAGACAGAGAATTCTAAGCAGAGCCACTCTGACTTAGCAACCATGGTCTCTGATCTAATCAAAACCAATCAAAGTTTCATGACTGAAACAAGGTCCTCTATTAGGAATTTGGAGGTACAAGTGGGACAGCTGAGCAAGAAAATTACTGAACTCCCTCCTAGTACTCTTCCAAGCAATACAGAAGAGAATCCAAAAGGAGAATGTAAGGCCATCAACATGGCCGAATTTGGAGAGGAGGAAGAGGCAGTGAACGCTACTGAGGAAGACCTCAATGGACGTCCACTGGCCTCCAATGAGTTCCCCAATGAGGAACCATGGGAATCTGAGGCTCACACTGAGACCATAGAGATTCCATTAGATTTACTTCTGCCATTCATGAGCTCTGATGAGTATTCTTCCTCTGAAGAGGATGAGTATGTCACTGAAGAGAAAGTTGCTAAATACCTTGGAGCAATCATGAAGCTAAATGACAAGTTATTTGGTAACGAGACTTGGAAGGATGAACCTCCTTTGCTCACCAAAGAACTGGATGACTTGTCTAGGCAGAGATTACCTCAAAAGAGACAAGACCCTGGGAAGTTCTCAATACCTTGTACCATAGGCACCATGACCTTTAAGAAGGCTCTGTGTGACCTAGGGTCAAGTATAAACCTCATGCCTCTCTCTGTAATGGAGAAGCTAGGGATCTTTGAGGTGAAAGCTGCAAAAATCTCACTAGAGATGGCAGACAATTCAAGAAAACAAGCTTATGGGCTAGTAGAGGATGTTCTGGTGAAGATTGAAGACCATTACATCCCTGCTGATTTCATAGTCCTAGAGACTGGGAAGTGCATGGATGAATCCATCATCCTTGGCAGACCCTTCCTAGCCATAGCAAAGGCTGTGATTGATGTGGACAGAGGAGAATTGATCATTCAAGTGAATGAAGAATCCTTTGTGTTTAAGGCTCAAGGATACCCCTCTGTCACCATGGAGAGGAAGCATGAAGAGCTTCTCTCAAAATAGATTCAAACAGAGCCCCCATAGTCAAACTCTAAGTTCGGTGTTGAGAGGCCACAACCAAATTCTAAGTTTGGTGTTGAACCCCCACATTCAAACTCTAAGTTTGGTGTTGGGAGGTTCCAATATTGCTCTGAGTATCTTTGAGGCTCCATGAGAGCCCACTGTCAAGCTACTGACATTAAAGAAGCGCTTGTTGGGAGGCAACCCAATGCTATATTTAATCTATTTCCCTTTGTTATTTTATGTTTTCTGTAGGTTGATGATCATGGAAAGTCACAAAATCAATTGAAAAAGCAAAAACAGAATGAAAAACAGAAAGAAAAATGGCACACCCTGGAGGAAGAACCTGCTGGCGTTTAAACGCCAGTAAGGGCAACAAATGGGCGTTTAACGCCCAGTCTGGCACCATTCTGGGCGTTTAACGCCAGAAAGGGGCACCAGACTGGCGTTAAACGCCAGGAAAGGGCAAGAAGTTGGCGTTAAACGCCAGAAATGGGCACCAGCCCAGCGTTTAACGCCAGAATTGGCATAGAGAGCATTTTTGCTCGCCACTTGGTGCAGGGATGACTTTTCCTTGACACCTCAGGATCTGTGGACCCCACAGGATCCCCACCTACCCCACCACCCTCTCTCTTCTTCTTCACCCATTCACCAATCACCTCAACCACTCTTCCCCCAAACACCCCTCACCTATCAAATCCCATCTTTCTCTTCACCACTCACATCCATCCTTCATAAAACCCCACCTACCTCACCATTCAAATTCAAACCACTTTCCCTCCCAAACCCACCCATCCCATAGCCGAACCCTACCCCTCTCTCCACCCCTATATAAACCCATCTTCACTCCTTCATTTTCACACAACCTAAACACTACTTCTCCCCCTTTGGCCGAACCACAAAGCCATCTCCATCTCCTCTATTTCTTCTTCTTCTACTCTCTTCTTTCCTCTTTTGCTCGAGGACGAGAAAACCTTTTAAGTTTGGTGTGGTAAAAGCATTGCTTTTTGTTTTTCCATAACCATTTATGGCATCCAAGGCCGGAGAAACCTCTAGAAAGAGGAAAGGGAAGGCAAAAGCTTCCACCTCCAAGTCATGAGAGATGGAGAGATTCATCTCAAAGGTGCATCAAGACCACTTCTATGAAGTTGTGGCCTTGAAGAAGGTGATCCCCGAGGTCCCTTTCAAACTCAAAAAGAGTGAATATCCGGAGATCCGACATGAGATACAAAGAAGAGGTTGGGAAGTTCTTACTAGCCCCATTCAACAAGTCGGAATCTTAATGGTTCAAAAGTTCTATGCCAATGCATGGATCACCAAGAGCCATGATCAAAGTGTGAACCCGAACCCAAAGAATTGGCTTACAATGGTTCGGGGGAAATGCTTAGATTTTAGTCCGGAAAATGTAAGGTTGGCATTCAACTTGCCCATGATGCAAGGAGATGAACACCCTTACACTAGAAGGGTCAACTTTGATCAAAGGTTGGACCAAGTCCTCACAGACATCTGTGAAGAGGGCGCCCAATGGAAGAGAGATTCAAGAGGGAAGCCCGTTCAACTGAGAAGGCATGACCTCAAGCCCGTGGCTAGGGGATGGTTGGAGTTTATCCAACACCCAGTCATTCCCACTAGCAACCGGTCCGAAGTTTCTATAGACCGGGCCATCATGATTCATAGCATCATGATTGGAGAGGAAGTAGAAGTTCATGAGGTTATAGCCCAAGAACTTTATAAGGTGGCAGACAAGTCCTCTACCTTGGCAAGGTTAGCCTTTCCTCATCTCATTTGTCATCTCTGTTATTCAGTTGGAGTTGACATAGAGGGAGACATCCTCATTGATGAGGACAAGCCCATCACTAAGAAAAGGATGGAGCAAATAAGAGATCCCACTCATCATGAAATCCCTGAGATGCCTCAAGGGATGCACTTTCCTCCACAAAACTATTGGGAGCAAATCAACACCTCCCTAGGAGAATTGAGTTCTAACATGGGACAATTAAGGGTGGAGCACCAAGAACATTCCATCCTCCTCCATGAAATTAGAGAAGATCAAAGAATCATGAGAGAGGAGCAACAAAGGCAAGGAAGAGACATTGAGGAGCTCAAGCACTCCATAAGATCTTCAAGAGGAAGAACAAGCCGCCATTACTAAGGTGGACCCGTTCTTTAATCTCCTTGTCCTTCATTTTCCTGTTTTTCGAAAATTTATGCTTATGTTTATCTATGTTTGTGTCTTATGATCATTAGTATCTTAGTGTCTATGCCTTAAAGTTATGAATGTCCTATGAATCCATCACCTTTCTTAAAAGAAAAATATTCTTAATTGAAAAAGAGAAGAATTGCATGAATTTTAAATTTTATAACAGATTAATTATTTTGATGTGGTGGCAATACTTTTGTTTTCTGAATGTATGCTTAAACAGTGCATATATCTTTTGAATTTGTTGTTCATGGATGGTTGGCTCTTGAAAGAATGATGAAAAAGGAGACATGTTACTGAGGATCTGAAAAATCATAAAAATGATTCTTGAAGCAAGAAAAAGCAGTGAATACAAAAAAAAAAGAGAAAAAGAGAAAAACGAAAAAAAAGAGAGAAAAGAGAAAAAGAAAAAGAAAAAAAATAAAGTTGTGATCCAAGGCAAAAAGAGTGTGCTTAAGAACCCTGGACACCTCTAATTGGGGACTCTAGCAAAGCTGAGTCACAATCTGAAAAGGTTCACCCAATTATGTGTCTGTGGCATGTATGTATCCGGTGGTAATACTGGAAGACAGAGTGCTTTGGGCCACGGCCAAGACTCATAAAGTAGCTGTGTTCAAGAATCATCATACTTAACTAGGAGAGTCAATAACACTATCTGGATTCTGAGTTCCTATAGAAGCCAATCATTCTGAATTTCAAAGGATAGAGTGAGATGCCAAAACTGTTCAGAGGCAAAAAGCTAAAAGCCCCGCTCATCTAATTAATACTGATCTTCATAGATGTTTTTGGAATTCATTGCATATTCTCTTCTTTTTATCTTATTCGATTTTCAGTTGCTTGGAGATAAGCAACAATTTAAGTTTGGTGTTGTGATGAGCGGATAATTTATACGCTTTTTGGCATTGTTTTTAGTATGTTTTTAGTATGTTTTAGTTAGTTTTTAGTATATTTTTATTAGTTTTTAGTTAAAATTCACTTTTCTGGACTTTACTATGAGTTTGTGTGTTTTTCTGTGATTTCAGGTATTTTCTGGCTGAAATTGAGAGACCTGAGCAAAAATCTGATTCAGAGGCTGAAAAGGACTGCAGATGCTGTTGGATTCTGACCTCCCTGCACTCGAAGTGGATTTTCTGGAGCTACAGAAGCCCAATTGGCGCGCTCTCAACGGCTTTGGAAAGTAGACATCCTGGGCTTTCCAGCAATGTATAATAGTCTACACTTTGCCTGAGATTTAATGGCCCAAACCGGCGTTCCAAATCAGCTCAAAACTGCCCGGCGTTAAACGCCGGAACTGGCACAAGAATGGGAGTTAAACGCCCAAACTGGCACAAAAGCTGGCATTTAACTCCAAGAAAAGTCTCTATACGAAAATGCTTCAATGCTCAGCCCAAGCACACACCAAGTGGGCCCGGAAGTGGATTTTTATATCATTTACTCATTTTTGTAAACCCTAGGCTACTAGTTCTCTACAAATAGGACCTTTTACTTTTGTATTTTCATCTTTAGATCTTTAAATCTTTGGACATCTAATTCTTAGATCATTGGGAGGCTGGCCATTCGGCCATGCCTAGACCTTGTTCTTATGTATTTTCAACGGTGGAGTTTCTACACACCATAGATTAAGGTGTGGAGCTCTGCTGTACCTCGAGTATTAATGCAATTACTATTGTTCTTCTATTCAATTCAGATTGTTCTTATTCTAAGATATTCATTCGCACTCAAGAACTTGATGAATGTGATGATTATGTGATGCTCATCATCATTCTCACTTATGAACGCGTGCCTGACAACCACTCCCGTTCTACAAGCAAACAAGGCTTGAATGTTTATCTCTTGGATTCTTTAATCGGAATCTTCGTGGTATAAGCTAGAACTGATGGCGGCATTCCAGAGAATCCGGAAGGTCTAAACCTTGTCTGTGGTATTCTGAGTAGGATTCAATGATTGAATGACTGTGACGAGCTTCAAACTCCTGAAGGCTGGGCGTTAGTGACAGACGCAAAAGAATCAATGGATTCTACTCCAACCTGATTGAGAACCGACAGATGATTAGCCGTGTCGTGACAGGGTGCGTTGAACATTTTCACTTAGAGGACGGGATTGTAGCCACTGACAACGGTGATGCCCAACATACAGCTTGCCATGGAAAGGAGTAAGAAGGATTGGATGAAGACAGTAGGAAAACAGAGAGACGGAAGGGACAAAGCATCTCCATACGCTTATCATAAATTCTCACCAATGAATTACATAAGTATCTCTATCTTTATCTTTATGTTTTATTCATAAATCATCCATAACCATTTGAATCTGCCTGACAGAGATTTACAAGGTGACCATAGCTTGCTTCATACCAATAATCTCCGTGGGATCGACCCTTACTCGCGTAAGGTTTATTACTTGGACGACCCAGTGCACTTGCTGGTTAGTTGTGCGAAGTTGTGAAATTATGTTTATACCATGGTATTGAGCACCAAGTTTTTGGATTCATTACCGGGGATTAATTGAGTTGTGAAAAGTAGTGATCACAATTTTGTGCACCAGAAGTTTGTAGAGCAGTGAATTTTGGTTTTCACTTTGTCGACCTTTGTCAAAATCAAACGATGAATTCAGTTTTCATCGTGGTTGGGCGGTGAAGTTGGTTTTCACCTTGCCGACTTGTCGCTTTGTAATCGGACGATGAATTTGGTTTTCATCTTGCCGACTTTGTCGTGATCGGGCGATGAATCTGGTGTTCACCTTGCCGACCTGCCGTAGTCGGGCGTCGTGGTAGGAAACTTTTTAGAGAATCTGCAATTTTTTAATAAAATGAAGATAAGAGGGTGTACATGTTAGTACTTATCTTTCTAGGTCGGGCAATCTTTTTGGATCTCGGCCTGGCGCCTCTTGCAGGCATGCCATGACCTTAGTAGCTCTTGCCCCTTGAAGTTAGACACTTTGTAGTAACCTTTCCCCAGTTCTTCTGAACAACTTGGTATGATCCTTTCCAGTTTGGCTGCTAGCTTCTCTTCTCCTGACCGACCTATTCTGATGTCATTTTAGATTAGGATGAGATCGTCGTTGCTAGGTTACCTTCCGATTGTATCTTGAGGCCATTTGACGCTTTAAGACCTCTTCCTTGGTCCGAGCTTGATAAACCCCATTTGTAGGGTTTATCTTATGCTTCATTTAAGGGATTTTATGACCTTTTACCCACATTTATTCAATGAAATAGCATAGTTTTATAACTTCTCCTTTAATTGTGCTTAAGAGTGAAAACATGCTTTTTAGGACTTAAAATAGCTAAATCTAATTCTCCTTGATTCCATTAGATGCATTGATATGTTTGCTAAGTGATTTCAGATTTAGGAGGCAAGGATTGGACCAAGGGAATGAAGGCAAAACATGTAGAAATGGAGAACTCATGGAGAAATAAAGGAAATGCAAAAGCTGTTAAGCCGACCTCTTCGCACATAATTGGCCATAACTTGAGCTATAGAGGTCCAAATGATGTGGTTCTAGTTGGGTTGGAAAGCTAACATCCGGGGCTTCAAAACGATATAAGATTTGCAATGGTTGAACCGCGCATGATGACGCGTACGTGCATAGTACACGCACGCGCCGTTACTGCCACCTGGTTCACTTAAAGCAAAACGTGGCCAGCGAATTCTAAAGCCTTGTGGGCCCAATCCAACTCATTTCTGATGCTATTTAAGCCAAGGATTGAAGGAGGAATGGAGATACTTTTCATACTTTAGAAGTTAGTTACCATTAGTCATAGTTTAGTTTTAGAAGTAGTTTCTAGAGAGAGAAGCTCTCACTTCTCTCTAGGATTAGGATTAGGATTAGGTTTAGTTCTTAGATCTAGGTTTTAATCTTTGCTTTCTTCTACTTCTACCTTTCAATTCCTTGTTGTTACATTCATTTTTCTCTATTCTTTTGTTGTAATTTCCTTTATGTTGTTCTTATACTTTGTTGAAGTTCTACTATTGTTCCTTTCATTTTCTTTCAATTCAATAAGAGGTAATTCATAACAATTGTTCTTCTTTGCTTTTCTATTGTTGATCTCTTGCCTTTGTAGTTAGATCTCTCTTTAATTCTTGCAATTTATGTTGTTTACTTTTATTGCCTTTTATGTGTTTGTTGAAATGCCTCTTCTAGATATAGTATAGATTTTGTTCCTCTTGGCCTAGGTAGAGTAATTAATGACACTTGAGTTATCTAATTCCTTTGTTGATTGGTAATTGGAGAGATTGCTAATTGGTTTGGAGTGCACTAAAGCTAGTCTTTTCTTAGGAGTTGGCTAGGACTTGTGGCTCAAGTCAATTCATCTACTTGACTTTCCTTTATTTAGTAAGGGTTAACTAAGTGGTAGCAATGAACAATTCTCATAACAATTGAGAAGGATAACTAGGATAGGACTTATAGTTCTCACACTTTACCAAGAGCCTTTTATAAGGTTAGTTTACTTTTCTTGCCATTTATAATTCTTGTCTAAAAATCCTAAAAACCCCAAAATAACTGACAACCAATAACAAGGCACTTTATTGTAATTCCTAGGGAGAACGACCCGAGGTTCAATACCTCGGTTTATAAATTTAGGGGTTTGTTTTAGTGACAAACAATCTTTTGTATGAAAGGATTATTGTTGGTTTAGAAACTATACTTTATAATGAGATTTCATTAGTGAAATTCTAAACCGTCGAAAATCCAATCATCAAAATGGCGCCGTTGCCGGGGAGTTGCAATGGTGTTGTGTTATTGGTTATTGTATATATGTGAATATTGTGAATATGTTTACCTTTTGCTTGTTTGTTAGCTTTTGGTAGTTGTAAGACTTTGTTTCCTTTATTTGTTATTAGTTTTTATTTTCTCTTTTCACCATGAATTCTCATTTTGGCTATGAGTGTGATTACAACTATGTTGTAGGTGATGAGAACTTCAATGAAGAGATGCATCAAGGATGGGACAATCAAAGGCGGGAGGAGCCATATGCATATGATCAATCCTCATGGCAACAACCTCCACCAATGCACTATGAAGAAGAGCCATCCTATGATGCATATCAATCCAATGGCTATGGTGAATCACCTTGTGACTTTCAAGAACCACCACCATATGCCTATGAACCATACCCTCAACATAGCCCTCAACCATACTCACAAGCCCCTTCTTACCAACCACCTTCATATGACCCTAATCCATATCCATCATACCAACAACCATGTGAGCCATATGAACCACATATAGAGCCATCACCATTCCAACATCAATATTTTCAAGAGCCACCCCCTCCATATTATTACCAAGATGAACCACCTCCAATATATGAAACTTTCCAACCGCAAGATGAATACTACTTTCCACCACAACCTCCCATGGAAGAATACTCATCTCCATCGATCCAAGAGCCACATGATCCTAATCATATAATCCAAGAGGAACAAGAGTCAAGGAATCGCCTCAAGGAAGCATTGGATCAATTTCAAGCAACCATGGAGCATGTTATGCAACAAGTGGAAAAAGTGGAGAATATTGAACCACCACAACTCTACCAAGAAGAACCATCTTCCTACTATTAACCCTTCCCCCAAAATGATGAATCCTTCCGTCCACCCCAATCTCTAATGGATGAAACCTTTGGTGTTCTTGTTCAAGGGCATGAAGACATGAAAAGGGATGTGCAAAATTTCATGGCCGCCTTGGATGCGGTAACAAATCAATTAGCATCCCAATGCTTGAACACTCAAGGAACTCCCATGGCTACATGTGGAGAATCGAATGAAGAACATAGCATGAAGGAGAGATTGGAAACCCCAGTGGGAAATGAGGGAAGTTGCTTTATATTGGAACAATTGGAGGAAGCTTTAATTGTTGAAGACAAGGAAGAAGTGGTAGAAGACTTAGGAGATGCGGAACCTCCATGGGAACATAAAGTTGAAGAAAACCCCACCAAGATGATTGAAATTGATGCTAGGGAGGAAAGTGCACACCTTCCAATGCATATTCTATATGAAGACTTGGATGGGATAGAGCAAGAACTGAGCTCCCATGGCAATAAAGAGCAAGCATCAAGTCCTAGTGGTGGAGAATCCTTTGAACTTGAAGAACCTTCCCCCGGTACATTTGAAAATATTGTGGAGGTAAACTTCTTTCACCCTCCCAATTATAGTTTGATTAAGGGAAAAGGCTTAGATAGTATTAATGAACAAAGGATCGAATTAGAGAAATCTTGTGAAGAGGTGGAAGTCCTTAGAAATAGAAGGATGGGAGTGGAATACGCTTTGTCAAGATCGTTGGAAGCATCTTTGCCTAGGTTGTCATCTAACCCTTCACTTAAGTGGGTAAAATTCATTTCTATTAGCTTTATTATCCCACTTGAGTATGGCTTGCTTGAAACGGATGGTCAACTTAGGATGCTTTGTGGGATGAAGCGTAAGCGAAAGATGTTTCATGGTTGGCGTTGTAAATCAAGTCTCATTTTGGTTGATACTTCAAGAGTTGAATACAAAGGTTAGAGTAGTGCTCAAATAGATGGGTCTAGGAGGATTGTTGGCCACTATATAGAGAATTCACCTTACTCACCACCCGGTTGGACTAATAATGATGATCAACCTCAAGACGGGTGTGAAAACAAAGTGTGGGATCCCGGATTACAAGAAGAGGATCAACTTTGGGAGCCCCAAGCTTGTGAAGAACTCCATCAAGACTTGGCTCAATCCATGAAGAATCTTGGGGCACAATGGAGAACCAAGCATTGGTGGGAGTTCCAAGATGAATACAAGCACAAGCCACCTTGATGAGGAGCTCCCCATAAGTCCAACTTAAGGACAATAAACAAAAGTGCTAGGTGGGAGACACCCCACCATGGTAAAATCCTTTTATTTTCTCTTTTGTACAAATCGGTAGAATTAGTTTAATTTCATGTTTTGTTTAGTTAGTTGAGTTTAATTGGTAGTTTAGTATGTTAAATAAGGTTTTATGGTATTTTGGTAGCTGTTTGGAGGTTTAGAATGCTTGGATTGGTGCAAAAAAAAAACATAGCAAAAAAATTTTTGAAAATCAGAGCACCATCCACGCGTACGCGCACTGCGTGCGTACGCGTACATCAAGCGTTTTGGACCATCCACACGAGCGCGCCATGCGTGCGTACGCGTGGATTGAGAAGTTCCACCCTCCATGCATTTTTCCAGAGAGTTGTGCCTGCGCCGCGCCAACGTTGTGCCTTTGGCACAAACCTATTTGCGCGCTCGCGCACATGACGCGTACGCGCCACTCTCGGAATAAGCCATCGACGCGGACGCACTCTGTACGCATACGCGTCGCGTCCATTACACCACCATCCGCGCTCGCGCGCCATGCGTGCGTACGCGCGGATTTCCTTCCTTCACCACATTTCGTTTCTTCTCCTCTTTCTATTTCTTTCCTTCTCCTTTCTTCTTCCCTCCTCCTACCCCTCATCCAACACTTCCAAACACCATGGATAACCATTTATTTTAGTTAGTTAATTAGTTAGTCGGTTAGTTAATTCGTTAGTTTTAGTTTAGTTTTCATTTTATTTTCTCTCTTTTCATTATAAGTGTTGGATTATTGACTTTGTTTACTATACATTGCTGCCCTTATTGCCTAAATGCTATTTTAGCATGAATGTTTTTAGATAATCTTTGTTGGATTCTATGATTGAGGTTATATTTTACTACTTGGTTTTGAATTTTTCATGCTTACCTTTTGAAAATACCAAGTGATAAGAATTGCCTTCGAGTTTGTAACTCTTCTTGAATTGCATGATTTGGCCACCATGTAATTTGAATCCTTTTTCTCGATTAGCCAACCTCTTGATGGATGATGTTGTGCATTTACCTTAATGCATTGTCTTTCATGATCATACGCATCCATATGTGTTTGACTTGAATGCTTTCATGCTTCTTTAATGCTTGTTTTACCTTACAAGTTTACTTAAAGCATCTCAAGCACACTAGGATAAGTGAAGTACATGCTTCTTTTGTGACATAGCTTTTATGCTAATGTGTGTTCTAAAAGGCGCCTAATTTAGAAGTCACACACATATTTGTCATTAATGTCACACTAATTCACTCACTCAATTCTAGTGATTTACCTCATTCCAACAATGTATGCTTCCTTGCTTTTATATCTTCTCAAATTATGGTGTTATATTTTTGTTTTTCATAAATGATGCACCACAAGCAATAACGGAAGCAAGACTAAGAACACGCAGCAATCCGAAGAGTCGCCGTACTCCCTTGCTCATCTTTGAGTGCACCGAGGACGGTGCAAACTTTTAAGTGTGGGGAGGTCGTCCGACCGATCGGCGATTTTGGGTGACAAATTTCTAATCCCAACACTTTTTCATTTCATTCTAGGATTTTAGGATTTTTACTTGCATTTTCTTATTTTTGCATATATATACACAATAAGCTTAGTCAAAATAATGAAATTTTTCAAGATTTCTATCTATAGGGCACCAATTGATTTGAGTGAAAACTTTTCATAAAACTTGCTTGAATTATATATGTTATGGATCATGTTTTGAGCTAAGAACGCAAGCAAGTGAGATTTGAGCCTAATGGTGTGGTTACATCTTATAACCACTTATTTTCCTTCTTGTGTGCATTATTCTCTTTCTATGATTGTAATCTTCGATTTGTTTGATTCTTTATGTCCATTATTTTGTGTATTCATGCATTTATATGATTGAGGCCATCATTTCATTTAGCTCACTTACCCAAAAAGCCTTACCTTTTATCATCCATTGTTAGCCAATTTGGGCCTACGCTTAACCCACTTGTTCTTATTTTAGCACATTACAAGCTTAAAGTGAAAAATAATAAATGTCCTTAATTTGGATCTTTGATTTGCTTAGGCTAGTGTGTGTGAGCATCATTCAAGTGTGGGAATCTTGGGGCATTGGGTGAATAAAAGGGTAGTTTTGTATTATTATTGAAAATATTGGGAATCGGGTACATACTCATGTATTGATCAAATATAAAATATTATGCATTGATGTTCTCGTATATGGAAAGAAAAGAATGAGAAAAAACAAAAGAAAAAGAAAAGAAAAGAAAAAATAATATGGAAAAGAAAAGAAAAAAAATAGAAAAAAAGAAAGAAACAAAGAAAAAAAAGGAAATGAATAAAAAAGGGACAAAATGCCCCAAAGTAAAGTTCAAATAAAATCAATGCATATGTGTTGTGAAATAAAAAAGAAATACATGAGTATGTGAAAAAGTGAAAAATGGGTAGTTAGGTTAGAATTTAATTGTATAGGATGTCATAGGTTAGGTGGGAAGTCTAAGCTTATCAAAGATTCAAATTTCAAGCTCATTTGACCAAATATGCATCCTACCTTGACCCTAGCCCCATTACAACCAAAGAAAAGACCTCATGATACTTGTATGCATGCATGAAATATATGTTGATTGTTAGAAGAAGAACAAATCTTGGAAAGCATGATTAGGGAAGAATTGAGAGAATCAACCCTAAACACTTGAGTGAATAGAGTGCAAACACTACCGGTGAGGGTTCGATGCTCAATTACATGTTTTCACCTATGATCATAATTTTCATGCAAGTTTGTAAAAATATTTAATAACTCAATTCAATTGTGGATTAGACTTGCTAGTCCTTAGCCCTTGTGCATATATGCTTCTTGGGAATTGATTTATTTTGACCAAGCAATTGCATTCATTTAGATAGTTGCATATAGGTAGATTGCATTTAGTTAGTTCCCATTGAATAAATGTCATACCCTTACTTTATTCTTGGTTTTAGCATGAGGACATGCTTGGTTTAAGTGTGGGGAGGTTGATAAACCCCATTTGTAGGGTTTATCTTATGCTTCATTTAAGGGATTTTATGACCTTTTACCCACATTTATTCAATGAAATAGCATGGTTTTATAACTTCTCCTTTAATTGTGCTTAAGAGTGAAAACATGCTTTTTAGGACTTAAAATAGCTAAATCTAATTCTCCTTGATTCCATTAGATGCCTTGATATGTTTGCTAAGTGATTTCAGATTTAGGAGGCAAGGATTGGACCAAGGGAATGAAGGAAAAGCATGTAGAAATGGAGAACTCATGGAGAAATAAAGGAAATGCAAAAGCTGTCAAGCCGACCTCTTCGCACTTAATTGGTCATAACTTGAGCTACAGAGGTCCAAATGATACGGTTCTAGTTGGGTTGGAAAGCTAACATCCGGGGCTTCAAAACGATATAAGATTTGTTATATTTGAATCGCACATGGTGACGCGTACGCGCATAGTACGCGCACGCACCGTTGCTGCCAACTGGTTCACTTAAAGCAAAACGTGGCCAGCGAATTCTAAAGCCTTGTGGGCCCAATCCAACTCATTTCTGATGCTATTTAAGCCAAGGATTGAAGGGGGAATGGAGATACTTTTCATACTTTAGAAGTTAGTTACCATTAGTCATAGTTTAGTTTTAGAAGTAGTTTCTAGAGAGAGAAGCTCTCACTTCTCTCTAGGATTAGGATTAGGATTAGGTTTAGTTCTTAGATCTAGGTTTTAATCTTTGCTTTCTTTTACTTCTACCTTTCAATTCCTTGTTGTTACATTCATTTTCCTCTATTCTTTTGTTGTAATTTCCTTTATGTTGTTCTTATACTTTGTTGAAGATCTACTATTGTTCCTTTCATTTTCTTTCAATTCAATAAGAGGTAATTCATAACAATTGTTCTTCTTTGCTTTTCTATTGTTGATCTCTTGCCTTTGTAGTTATATCTCTCTTTAATTCTTGCAATTTATGTTGTTTACTCTTGGCCTAGGTAGAGTAATTAGTGACACTTGAGTTATCTAATTCCTTTGTTGATTGGTAATTGGAGAGATTGCTAATTGGTTTGGAGTGCACTAAAGCTAGTCTTTCCTTGGGAGTTGGCTAGGACTTGTGGCTCAAGTCAATTCATCCACTTGACTTTCCTTTATTTAGTAAGGGTTAACTAAGTGGTAGCAATGAACAATTCTCATCACAATTGAGAAGGATAACTAGGATAGGACTTCTAGTTCTCACACCTTACCAAGAGCCTTTTATAGTTGTTAGTTTACTTTTCTTGCCATTTATAATTCTTGTCTAAAAATCCTAAAAACCCCAAAATAACTCACAACCAATAACAAGGCACTTTATTGTAATTCCTAGGGAGAACGACCCGAGGTTCAATACTTCGGTTTATAAATTTAGGGGTTTGTTTTAGTGACAAACAATCTTTTGTATGAAAGGATTATTGTTGGTTTAGAAACTATACTTTACAACGAGATTTCATTAGTGAAATTCTAAACCGTCAAAAATCCAATCATCAGAGCTCTTTCTCAGATTTCTGGAAGTAGGTCGAGTTCTTCCTTTTGAAGTTGGGAGTTGGCCTCTTCACTATTGTGGATCAGTCTGGGCGATCCTTCTTCGACCTCCACTGTGATCATTGCCTCCATTCTGTAAGCTAATCGGAAAGGTGATTCCTTTGTGGTGGAGTGTGGAGTTGTCCGATATGCCCATAGGACTTGTTGGAGCTCTTCTGGTGGGGCTATGTTTTTTATGTAAAGCTTTGACTTTGTAGTTGGGTTTTTGCTCTGAAGAACTTTGGTTCATTCTGCAAAAAGCTTGCGTCTTTGATCATTTGTTATGACTTTTCTTTTGTCATTCACCTTTGAGAAGAATGTGGGCTTTTAGGGTTTTGTTGTTGTTCCTGTTTCTTTTCATCGTTGCCTGACTCCTTTTGTATAAAAGTTCTAGCTTTTGTTTTGACCTTTTGTCTGAGAGGTGTTCGGACTGTTTGGGTATAGATTGTCGGCTTCTCTTCTCTGTGTTCTTGCCCTGTTGTTGCCTCCAAAGGGTGCCCCTAGACTTTCGTGTGAGTCCTAGAGTTTCTCTTTTACTGCTGTATCTGACATTTGATGTTTTGCTGTTATTGTCCGAGTTGTTTCCTTATTTGTCTGAGTTGTTTGGTAATAACCCCATGGTTGACCCTGAGTACTGTGTGCGACTTAGGAGGTTCCGTAGAATTTGTAGGGATATGGATGAGGAGAAGAATTATGAGCTGGTGTCGCCAGACTCTGAGGAAAGGGTTTGTTTTCCTTCCTTGTTGTGGTCTTGTAATGTAGCCTGGATGAGGCTTTTATTATTGCCCCCTGGTTTGGTGTTGGCTGATTTTGAAAGTGCATCAACTCGGGCATTCTGCTCTCGAAGTATATGTCGGACTTCATATTCCCCGAATTGTCCGAGCTGTTGGTATTGGCTGATTTTGAAAGTGCATCTGCTCGGGCATTCTGCTCCCGAGGTATGTGTCGGACTTCATATTCCCCGAAATGTCCGAGCTATTTTCTGTTTTTGACCAGGGTCCCCCGAATTATTCGAGCTGTTCTCTAGTTTTGTCCAGGGTCCCCCGAATTACCCGAGGTATTTTTTCATGGTGGGATCCTCAGCTTGGTTGCTCCCTTCTATTTGTGAGGTGACTACTTGTGAATCACTGGACATGGTAAGCTCCTACCTTCTTAGCTAGCCTTAAACCAACGAGTAGTGCCTCGTATTCAGCTTGGTCATTTAGCTTGATTTAGCTTCCCTGATCGCTTTATATAATTACGCCTGCACCACTCCCGGTTTTATTTGGAGAGTCGTCCATTTAGAGTTTCCATTTTGTAGGATTTCCCTGGGTGTCAGTGTACTCTGTAATAAAGTCGGCCAGATACTGTGATTTGATGGCTGTCTGTGCTTTATGTTGAAGATCGATTTCGGATAACTTGACTGCCCACTGTAGAATTCTTCCTGCTAAGTTTGTTTTCTTGTAGGATGCCTTCTATGGGCTGGTTGGTCCGAACTCTGATAGTGTGAGCTTGAAAGTATGGGTGGAGTCATCGAGAGGTGAGTATGAGGGCGTAGGCGAACTGCTCTATCTCTTGATAGTTTAGTTCGGCCCCTTGTAGAGCCTTGATGATGAAGTAGACGGATTGTTGCCCACTTTTGTCTTCTTTAACTAGTGATGAGGCTATTGCCAGACTTCCCACTACGAGGTATAATATGAGCTTTTCACTTTCCCTTGGTTGGGTAAGAATGGGTGGTTGCCCCAAGAATTTTCAAAATCTCGGAAGGCTTGTTTGCACCCCGTAGTCCTATTCAAACCTCTCTCCCTTCCTTAATATACCTCTTTGAGGTGTCCTTTGCGAGATGATTTAGAGATCCTTCCTCCTGCGAATCCTCCATGAACATGTCTCTCAGGGGTGTGAGGTGGACGTTCAACTCGTTCGACCTCTTTGGTGTGAGACGTTCGACTTGTCCGACCTCTTTGGTGTGAGGTTGACCTTCTACTTTGTCCGACCTCTTTGGTGTGAGGTGGACCTTCAACGCGTCTGACTTCTTTGGTGTGAGGTGGACCTTCAACTGGTCCGACCTCTTTGGTGTGAGGTGGACTTTCAACGCGTCCGACCTCTTTTGTTTTTGATTGGACGAGTTGATGGGATCTTCTCAGTGTTGCATATTTCTTGGTAGACATCCACAACAGACACCCGAAGGGGGGTGTAATTGTGGTATTTTCTAGGCTTCTCTCCATGTTGATCTTCTTTTTTCTTGGACTCTTTATCCTTATCCCGAGAGGAGTAGGAATGTTCGGTTTTTGAGATCTCTCCTAGTCGAGAGTTTTCCTCCATGTTGATGTACTTCTCTGCTCGTTCTTGTACCTCGTTTAGAGATGTTTGGGTGCTTCCTGGATATTGAGTGGCTAAAAGGTCCTTCTTGTAGACCATTGATGAGGCCCCTGATAGCTGCTTCTGTTGGCAAACTTTGTATGCCCATACATGTTTTGTTGAATTTTTCCATGTTGTTGCAAAGGCTCTCTCGATCTCCTTGCTTGATCCCTAATAGGCTCGGTGCGTGTTTGGCTTTGTCCTTCTGGATGGAGAATAACGGATTGCATCTGAGGCCTCCGTGAAATACATCCTGCTTCTGAAATTGCTAAGATGATGGCTTGGATCTGATGTGCCGTCGTACGGGGTCATGCCTGGAGCTTTGAAGTCCTTTGGGACCTTTAGCTTTCATGATCTCTTTGGTGAATGGATCTTGGTCCTTGCAGGAGCTATCCTCATGAGAGGATCGATTAGCTTTGGCCTTGAGATCGGCTTCGAGTTTTAGGAGTTTGTCCTCCAATTCCCGGCATCGCTTTGTCTCCCTTTGTAGGTCTTTCTCAGCCTCTCGCTGATGTAGGGCTTCTTTTTCCAGTTGTTTTAAACGGTCTTGAAGCGCTTCCATGGCTCTCGCATTTGGAGAATCCTTTTCGTTGTTAAGTTGAGGAGTATCCTTTGGTGTAGTGTCCGCGTTTTTGTGCGGCGTTCTATCCTCTAGATCTGAATCGTGGTCGTTGTCATGGTTGTCCGCCATGGTGGTGGGATGACTTCCAAGTTCCCCGGTAATGGCGCCAATGTTCCGAGGGTTACTTGAAACTGGAGGTCGATCTCAGACGAGATCTTCTGTATTGGTCGAAGCCGACGTGTCCGGCAGGTGTATAGCGGCCGGAGCTGGTGTGTTCGAGTTGTGGAACTGAGAGTGCTGCTGATCCTTTATCACCAAAGGGTGGGGTACCTTCAAGGGACTCCGATGCTTAAGTTAGCAAGGGTATTAAACAGGTATTGAGTAGAATCAGAGTATGAGTTATACCTGGGTGCTCCAGTGTATTTATAATGGTGAGAAGTGATCTCTCTAGAGATAAGATAGTTATCTTAGCTTATCTTATCTTATCTTTGAGTGAAGTAATCTTATCTTTAGAGGAACCGTCTTTATCTTTCTGGGCTTTAGCTGCCTTTAGATTGGGCTGTGTTCCTTCGTTTTGGGCCTGCTTTGGGCTCCTTTGGCGATTTGGCCGAGCTCTTTGAGAAGAGGACGGATAGTCTGACCTAAAGAGGTCAGTCGGCTTGTCGCTAAACATCCCGGGTCGAACAGCTTGACCCAGGGTATGAACACATACTAAAACAATAAAGCATATATATATATATATATATATATATATATATATATATATATGCATCTTAACATAAATAAACAGGGTACTCTATCTTAGGGGATTTCTATTCTAACCCAACGCCGCTATCCCACAGCCTTCACCAACCGATCCTCCATGCGATCCCATTGCCACCGCCTTCCGAACCTCCTCAATCCTAGTAGAAATCACAATTATACACACTACAAGTAAATCACAAGTAGAAGCATAAAAGGTATGTAATTCAAATAGCAATTAGGCATATTATACAATTAGGCAAGCAATTACAGGTCGACAAAGCAAACAAACAGATAGAAAATGCACATGATGAATGCCTGCCCTATTGGCTGTGATATCACATTGTCGGTTCAACTACTAACCCGACACATCTCCATGGAGATGTCGCCCTTCGGAATCATCATATGGGAACCCCCAAGATATACTGCTCGGATCACTGTCCAGGATTTTACGCATGAATGCTCTATTGATCCGAAGGGATGCGAGCGGGATACTCTTGCCACAGACCTCACATCTCAACACAAGTGGGATGAACCACCACCCTTACGCCGCCGCCACTTCCTCGACAGGCGGGATCCAACTGCCGTCCACTACCTCACGTCTCATAATCCCGCCACTACTCTTGCAACTTCTCATTGGTGTGTGCGCGCACAAGCTGTGCTAACGCTGCAAGCAGACTGCCTACCTCTGCGTGTGCGTACACACAGGTCTGTGCGTGTGCACAGGTTGAAAATTTCGCAGAGGTGTGTGTCCGCATATATCAGAAATCACGAAATTCTACAACTTTGCTAAAATTCATATTTTCAACACCAACTTTGAATGATCATAACTTTCTCTACAAAATTCTAAATTTTGTAAACTTTATATCAATTTAAAGGGTTTTCAATGAACTTTAATTCTAAACAAATTTCAACCAATTTTAAAAATCGAGGCAAAAGTTATGATTAGACAAAGTTCACCAAAAACTAACTTTTACCCAATTTCACACTTTCCACAATTTCTTGTAAAACACAACCAAAACCATACCAAACCATTCAAAACTCCATTTCTCATCAAAATCAACCCTCTATGTTATATTACACCAAGCTTACCATATTTTCCTTCACCTTTCCTCGTCCTCAACCTCAGCATCAATATATCACATTATAATCAAACCTCATTAACATTTTTCCAACTACATTACTAATTCATCAACATCAATATCACATATATCAACACAATTCACTTCTTAACTTCACAAATCATTCATCCTCATCATATCATTATCAATCATCAAAATCAAACTAAAAAATTCATCAATTCATCATAATTCATCATACAAAAACATTCAACAACTCATCAACCATTTTAATTCAAACCTATCCTATGGGTCATTAGCCTAAGTGTCCATGAATATTATATACTACATAGAGAAAACCGAAACCATACATTGGCTGATTCCCAATATGCCCTTAACTCAAAATGAGCACAACTATGATCAGCAACAAGCTTTCTAACGCAATCCAAGCCACTAATAAGTTCTAATAGCTCCCAAACTCACAATAATCAAGCTATATACATATAAATCACCACAAATCAACCTAGGGCTCAACATAAACATAATTTCACAAAGGTTCAAGAGCTTTTAACTTTCCCCATAGCTTTGGAAGCCAAAATCCAATACTAAGCAAGGATTAGGGTGAACCTAAACATCCAAAATTACAAAAACTCACTTAATCCAAAGCCCTAAAAACTCAAAATTTTGAGGAGAAGAAATGAGAAAGATCCAACCTTTCCTTACCAATTCCTTGGATCGGTTTTGTAGAGCTCTCTACAAGGAACGCGTAGCCACAAATGGTGCGGTGATCGGAGCTCTGTAGCTCAAGATATGAGCTTAAGAAGATGATGATGAATAGTGCTCAAGGGTTCTCTTCTTCCCCTTCTCTTTCAGCTGGGGGTGTGTGTGTTTGAGTGTGGTTTGTGCTGATTGGTTCATTAAATGAAACTTATATATGTTAGGCTTGGGCCCAACTTGGCCTCGATCCAACCCGTTAGTGTTTTTAGCCTGTTTGGCCCAACTTCGGGGCAAACCTTTAAAATTAACGCCCGATTTTCCATTTCTAATATTTTTCTAAGATTTTTGGCTGTTTTTACTTTTTCTCACGTAGCACTGGGCAGACTTGAACCGGTTCAACCGGTTCAACTACCGGTTCAACCAGTTCAACTACCGGTTCGTAGTTTTTCACGATTTTTCGTAGAAAACACATTTTATGACTCAGAAAAACTCACTGAGTCCAAAATATCAAATTTAAATTATCAAATTCTCATTCTAAATTTTCGGAATCTAATTTGGGCAATATAATCACTTAATTAATCGGTTGATTAGTTGTGGTTCTTACATTCTCCAAACCAAATAAGAAATTTTGCTCTCAAAATTTGAATTACCTGAGAAAAGCTCGGGGTAATTCTTTCGCATTTCAGACTCTAATTCCCAAGTGTGTTCTTCAACTCCTGCCCGCTCCCAAGCAACTTTAACCAATGAGACTTCCTTTCCTCGCAGCTTCTTCACACTAGTGTCATCGATCCTTACTGGCATTACTTGGAAAGTTAAGTTTTCCCTCAACTCAACTGACTCAGGCGCCAACACATGAGCCGCATCCGAAGTGTACTTACAGAGTTGTGACACGTGGAATACGTCATGCAGGTTGGACAGATGAGGTGGCAAAGCTACTTGATACGCCACCGTTCCAAATCGCCCTAGAATCTCGAACGGTCCTATATACCTCGGATTCAATTTCTTGGTCTTAATTGCTCTTCCAATCCCAGTTGTCAGTGTAACCCGCAGGAATACATATTCTCCCACTTCAAACTCTAACGGCTTCCTTCTCTGGTCCGTATAACTCTTCTGTCGACTCTGAGTAGTTAACATCCTTGCACGAATCTTCTTAATGTTCTCGGTAGTCTCTACTATCAAATCAGGACCCAAAACACTTGCTTCACCAGATTCATACCAACAGAGTAGAGATTGGCACTTCCGTCCATACAAGGCCTCATACGGAGCCATCCTTATGGTTGCATGAAAACTGTTGTTGTACGCAAACTCCACCAATGGCATGTAACGGTCCCAACTTCCGGGTTGATCTAAAACACAGGCCCTTAGCATATCTTCCAACGTTTGAATAGTCCTCTCCGACTATCTATCCGTTTGTGGATGATACATGTACTGAGACATAGCTTCGTACCGAAAGCTCTTTAGAAAGCTCCCCAAAACCTTGAAGTGGATCGGGGATCACGGTTCGACACTATGCTCGACGGCACACCATGCAACCTTACTATCTCCTTTATATACAACCTTGCTAGCTCCTCCATTGAGCAACTTATTTAGATAGGCAGAAAATGAGTAGATTTGGTTAAGCGATCCACGATCACCCAAATCGCATTAAATCCTGACCTAGTCCTCGGTAACCCGGTCACAAAATCCATCGCGATTCCTTCCCACTTTCACTGAGGAATTTCAAGCGGCAGTAGCATTCCCGACGATTACTGATGCTCTATCTTCACATTCTGACACGTCAGGAACTTTGAGACATGTTCTGCCACATCATTCTTCATACCAAGCCACCAGAACATAGCCTTCAGATCGTGGTACATCTTAGTATTCCCAGGGTGAATAGAAAATCCGCTCTTGTGTGCTTCTTTCAATATATCTTGCCACAATGTCCTAACATCCGGCACAACGATCCTACCCTTGAATCTCCACAATCCATCTTGATCCCATGACACTCTCCATTGCTTCCCTTGCTCGATAGCTGGCAACACCTTAGGTAACACGTAATCTTTTTTATGAGCATTTAGGAGTTCAGATTTAAAGTCACTTGAGATCTATAACTGATTCAGGCAAGCCCTTCCGGCAGCTTCACCACATCCAACTTAAGATCCACAAATTTCTCCACTAGCTCCTCTTCCTTGATCCTCATCCAAGCTATTGTTAAGGATTTTCGACTCAATGCGTTGACTACTACATTTGCCTTTCCAGCATGATAACTTAGTTCAAAATCATAATCCTTTAACAACTCCATCCACCTCTTCTGACGCATATTAAGCTCTTTCTGATCAAAGATGTACTTGAGACTCTTATGATAAGAAAAGATGCTAAACCTTACTCCGTACAAGTGATGTCTCTAAATCTTCAATGTAAACACAATCGCTGCTAATTCCAAGTCATGAGTTTGATAGTTTACCTCATGCGGTCTCAACTGACGCGATGCGTAAGCCACCACATTCTGGTGTTGCATTAACACACAACCTAAACCCTTCAAGGAGGCGTCACAGTACACTTCAAATGGTTCATGCGGTTTCGGAAAAATCAAAACTGGCGCGGAAGTTAGCTTTTGCTTCAATGTATGAAAGCTTTCTTCACACTCCGACGTCCACACAAACGGTTCCTCCTTCCTTGTCAACTTAGTCATCGGTAGCGCAATCCGGGAAAATCCTTCAATGAATCTTCAGTAATATCCAGCTAAACCCAAGAAGCTTCTGACTTTGATAACCGTTGTCGGTCTTTCCCATTCCATCACCGCTTCTACTTTAGAAGGATCTACGACTATTCCTTCTTTGCTCACCATGTGACCTAAGAACTTCACTTCCTCCTTCAAGAACTCACACTTCGATAACTTAGCATACAACTTTCGCTCATTTAGGATTTGCAACACAATCCTCAAGTGTTCCTCATGCTCCTTTGCCGTCTTAGAATAAACTAAGATGTTGTCTATGAAAACCACTACGAATTTGTCCAAAAAGGGACGAAATACTCTGTTCATGTAATCCATGAACACAGCAGGTGCATTCGTTAACCCAAAGGACATCACCGCAAACTCATAGTGTCCATAGCGCGTCCTAAATGCAGTCTTAGGGATATCATCCTCTTTCACCCTTATTTGATGGTAACCAAATCTTAAGTCAATCTTGGAAAACACTCCAACTCTTTGCAATTGATCAATCAAGTCATCTATCCTTGGCAGCGGGTACTTGTTCTTCATAGTCACTTTTGTTCAGCTGTCGGTAATCCACACACAGTCGCATTCCTCCATCCTTCTTCTTCACCAATAAAACTGGCGCTCCCCACGGTGATACACTCGGTCAGATGAACCTCTTGTTCAGAAGCTTCTCCAATGAGCCTTTACTACCTGGGTATCGCCCGAAGCATTAGTAGTTAACAAGATATAACCCTGACACTCTTCCCCACTACAGTGCACCCTTACAGAGTTCAGGTAGTAACCTTCAGCTATCACTACCCCACTTTCTCCTTCCGGCATAAACCGAATTGTCCGTTCAAAGCAATCCAACAAAACCGAATTGACCCGCACTTGGATTCTTCCCACGTGTGCAATCCCTTGCTAAATGACCAGGCAAGCCACAATTGAAGCACCCACCTAAACCAATCTTGCAAGAGTCATATGGATAAAAACGTCCACAACGCACACAAGTCAAATTCGGAGAATTCTTACTCTGATTTCCTCTTCCTTTGCCACGCTAAAACTGATCCTGAGGGTTCTTTCTGAAGCCTCTTTGCCTTTGAGGTGCATATCCTCCTCTCTTGAAACTTTGACCTCTAGGATGGAAATACTTGCCACGTCTTGTACTAGTATTCCCTCCATGAATATCCTTGGATGCTGCTACGGTCTTGGCATACTCCTCAACCACCCTTGCTTTGTTCACCAAATCAGAAAAAGTGCGAATTTTCATAGGAGCCTGGTGCACGAAATTGTGATACACAATGGCGCCAACAACTTGGTATGCACAATTGTAATCTCAACTCTTTTTCACAACTTCGCACAACTAACCAACAAGTGCATTGGGTTGTTTAAGTAATAAACCTTACGTGAGTAAGGGTCGATCCCACGGAGATTGTCGGCTTGAAGCAAGCTATGGTCACCTTGTAAATTTCAGTCAGACGGATTAAAATGGTTATGGAGTTTTAATAATTAAAATATAAATAAACAAAAAATAAAGATAGAGATACTTATGTAATTCATTGGTAGGAATTTCAGATAAGCATATGGAGATACGTTGTTCCTTCTGAATCTCTACTTTCCTACTGCCTTTATCTAATCCTTCATACTCCTTTCCATGGCAAGCTGTATGTTGGGTGTCACCGTTGTCAACGGCTACTTCTCGTCCTCTCAGTGAAAATGGTCTTCTACAATTTCTGTACGGCTAATCAACTGTCGGATTGCTCGTCTCGGATGAAAAATACCATGCACAGATATCGCATGACTAATCAACTGTTGGTTGTCAATCACGTGTTCATAAGTGAGAATGGTGATGAGTGTCACATAATCATCACATTCATCATGTTCTTGTGTGCGAATGAATATCTTAGAATAAGAATAAGCATGAATTGAATAGAAAACAGTAGTACTTTGCATTAATACTCGAGGAACAGCAGAGCTCCACACCTTAATCTATGGTGTGTAGAAACTCCACCGTTGAAATCACATAAGTGATAATGGTCCAGGCATTGCCGAGAGGCCAGCCTCCAAAACGTGATCAAAGGATCAAAAGGCAATCCAAAGATGATCCAGAGATATCTAATACACTAGTAAAAAGTTCGATTTATACTAAACTAGTTACTAGGGTTACAAAAATGAGTAAATGATGCAGAAATCCACTTCCGGGCCCACTTGATGTGTGCTTGGGCTGAGCATTGAAGCTTTCACGTGTAGAGGTCTTCCTTGGAGTTAAACGCCAGTTTGTAACTTGTTTCCGGCGTTTAACTCTGCTTTGCAACTTGTTTCTGGCGTTTAACGACAGAATAGGGCAGAAAGCTGGCATTAAACGCTAGTTTGCGTCGTCTAAACTCGGGCAAAGTACGGACTATTATATATTACTGGAAAGCCCTGGATGTCTACTTTCCAACGCAGTTAAAATCGCGTCATTTGGATTTCTGTAGCTCCAAAAATTCCATTTTGAGTGCAGGGAGGTCAGAATCCAACAGCATCAGCAGTCCTTTGTCAGCCTCTGAATCAGATTTTTGCTATGGTCCTCAATTTCAGCCAGAAAATACCTGAAATCACAGAAAAATACACAAACTCATAGTAAAGTCCAGAAATGTGAATTTGCTTAAAAACTAATAAAAATATACTAAAAACTAACTAAATCATACTAAAAACTATGTAAAAATAATGCCAAAAAGCGTATAAATTATCCGCTCATCAGAGCCACATTAGTCATTATATTGTCCTTCAAGCCTCTCTGGTATTTGATATACTTCTAGCTCTCATAGGTTTCCGGGGCACCCTAACACACCCTAGAAAACCTACAGAGCTCCTCAAACTTGCTAGTGTAATCTGCCATAGACAGGGAGCCTTGATTCAGCTGCATTAGTTCCATCTCCTTTGCTTCCCTTGCAGACTCAGGGAAGTATTTCTTGTAAAAGGCTGTCTGAAACACATCCCATGGAAAATCAGTGTTCTGGAGCTATAGCAAGCAGCACTCTGCTTGCCACCAATGCTGAGCCTTTCCTGCAAGCTGATAAGCGGCAAACTCGACATATTGATTATTCGGAACGTGCTGCGCCTGTAAAGCACGCTCCATGGCCTGAAACCAGTTGTTCGCTTTAGTAGGATTAATTGATCCTTGGAAATTTGGCAGATGAACCTTGAGGAATGTCGCCAACATCATCGAAACACCTCCCGTATTATCACCGTTTCCCTCAGCATCATCATGAGCATTCCAATCACCGTTCCCGTTTCCGTTTTTGGCTGGTTGGCCCAACCTCTGCACTGCTTACAGAGTCACAGCAGTATTAGCCTCCATGGTATTAGCGAGATTCGCCATTGCCGCCATGAATTCGGCATGGTTGTCAGTCGGTTGCTCATTCCTACTCTCTCGTGAACGTGCTCGACCTCGTCCACGAGTGGCCATGTAGGGTTCCTGTCTACACCAAACAATCGATATCAAGGTGATCAGTCTCAATATCAAAAGCCTAGTGCTTCAATTATCCCCAAACAGGTGAAGAGCAGATATTTTATACGCTTTTTGGGGGGTAATCTCATGTAGTTTTTAGTATGTTTTAGTTAGTTTTTAGTATATTTCTATTAGTTTTTAGGCAAAATTCATATTTCTGGACTTTACTATGAGTTTGCGTGTTTTTCTACGATTTCAAGTATTTTCTGGCTGAAATTGAAGGATTTGAGAAAAAATCTGATTCAGGCTGAAAAAGGACTGATGATGTTGTTGGATTCTGACCTCCCTGCACTCGAATTGGATTTTCTGGAGCTACAGAAGTCCAATTGGTGCAATCTCAATTGCGTTGGAAATTAAACATCCAAGGCTTTTCAGCAATATATAATAATCCATACTTTGCTCAAAGATAGATGATGTAAACTGGCGTTCAACGCCAGTTTCATGTCCCATTCTGGTGTAAAACGCCATAAACACATTACGAGTTGGAGTAAAACGCCAGAAACAGGTTACAACCTGGTGTTTAACTCCAGAAACAGCCTAGGGACATGGAAAGCTCAAGTCTCAGCCCCAGCACACACCAAGTGGGCCCCGGAAGTGGATTTCGGCACTATCTATCTCACTTTACTCATTTTCTGTAAACCTAGGTTACTAGTTTAGTATTTAAACAACTTTTAGAGGTTTACTGGGTACTTCATGACATTTTTAGATTTAAACTTTGTACCCTTTGATGGCATGAGTCTCTAAACTTTGTACTCTTTGACGGCATGAGTCTCTAAACTTTGTACTCTTTAACGGCATGATTATTCCGGAAAGTCTAAACCTTGTCTGCAGTATTCCGAGTAGGATTCAGGGATTGAATGACTGTGACGAGCTTCAAACTCACAAGGGTTGGGCATAGTGACAGATGCAAAAGGATCAATGGATCCTATTCCAGCATGAGTGAGAATTGACAGATGATTAGCCATGCGGTGACAGCGTACCTGGACCATTTTCACTGAGAGGACGGATGGTAGCCATTGACAACGGTGATCCACTAACACACAACTTGCCATAGGAGGAACCTTGCGTGCGTGAAGAAGAAGACAGGGGGAAAGCAGAGATTCAAAAGACAAAGCATATCCAAAACTCTAACATATTCTCCATTACTGCATAACAAGTATTATTTAATCCATGCTTTTTATTTACTACCAATCAAAACTGAGAATTATTATTATCCTGATTAAGAGTTACAAGATAAACATAGCTTGCTTCAAGCTAACAATCTCCGTGGGATTCGACCCTTACTCACGTAAGGTATTACTTGGATGACCCAGTGCACTTGCTGGTTAGTGGTACGAGTTGTGAAAAGTGTTATTTACAATTTTGTGCACCAAGTTTTTGGCGCCGTTACCGGGGATTGTACGAGTTTGGACAACTAACGGCTTATTTTGTTGCTTAGATTAGGAACAATTAATTTTTTTGTGTTTATAGTCAATAGGTTTGAGTCTAGTTTCTTGATTTAAGTTTGGTGTCAATTGCATGCTTTTTGTGTTCCTTCAACTTTTCAAAAATAGTTTCTCTCCGTTTAATTCATGCATTTTTTGAATGTGTCTTTTTTCTTGTGAAAAGTTGCTCCTTTGAGTCCTTCTTTCTAAAATATTTTCAAAAATAATTTTTCTTTGTTTAATTCCTGTTCCAATTTTTTTGTTTGTATTTTCTTGTTATTTTCTTTGTGAGTTTTCAAAAATTTGTTTTGGTTTTCAAAAAATTTTAAGTTTGGTGTTCTTTTTATGTTCTTGAGTCCTTTGAGTCTTTGAGTTTTTGTTCTTCGTGTTCTTGTGAATCTTTAAAGTGTTCTTGAGTCTTTCTTGTGTTTTGATCTTAAAATTTTTAAGTTTGGTGTTTCTTGGTGTTTTTCCCCCAAATTTTTGAAAATTTAGCATTAAATTAGTCATCAATTTTAAAAAACATATCTTTTTTTCAAATCATATCTTTTCCAATCAAATCCTTTCAATCATATATTTTTTTCAAAACTTCCTAACCAATTTTTCTCTTTCTTCATTTTTCGAAAATCTTCACCCATTTTTCATTTATTTTATTTTAATTTATTTTATTTTCAAAAATAAATAAATAAATAAAAATATATTTTTTAATAATACTATTTCAATCTCTATTACACAACACCTCCCTTTCTTCATCATGGACTTAAGTGGAGGTGAACAGTCCAAAAGGACTCTGGGGTCATATGCTAACCCCTCGACTGCTTCATATGGGAGTAGTATATGTATACCTCCCATAAGAGCTAGTACCTTTGAGTTGAATCCTCAGCTCATTATCATGGTGCAGCAAAATTGCCAGTACTCCGGTTTTCCATAGGAAGAACCTACTGAGTTTCTAGCACATTTCTTACAAATTGCTGACATAGTACATGATAAGGAAGTAGATCAGGATGTCTACAGATTGTAACTGTTCCCATTTGCTGTGAGAGATCAAGTTAAGAGGTGGTTAAATAACTAACCCAAGGCCAACATAAGGACACGGAAACAGTTGTCAAAAAAATTCCTGAATCAATATTTCCCTCCAAAAAGGATGACACAGCTGAGGCTGGCTATCCAAGGCTTCAAACAGGGAGATAATGAATCCTTTTATGATGCCTGGGAGAGGTACAGATAGATGCTAAGGAAATGCCCCTTTGAAATGTTTTCAGAGTGGGTGCAGTTAGACATCTTCTACTATGGGCTTACAGAGAAAGCTCAAATGTCTTTAGACCACTCAGGTGGTGGATCTATACGCATGAGAAAGACAATTGAAGAAGCTCAAGAGCTTATTGATGCAGTTGCTAGAAATCAGCATCTGTACTTAAGTAGTGAGTCTTCCAGAAAAGAAGAGGCTAAAATAATAACTGCTGAACTCAGTCCAGCAGAACAAGTTACTGAATTCAATCAGCAATTAGATTTTCTAACAAAATAGCTAGCCAATTTCAAGGAGATGTTACAAGACACAAGAATTGCTAATGTGAATATGGAAGCACAATTGAATCAAACAAAACAGCAATTATCAAAACAGATAACAGAAGAGTGCCAAGCAGTTTAATTAAGAAGTGGGAGAACATTAAATACCTCACTTCAAAGCAGCAGGAAGCCAAGAAAAGAAAAACTGACAAAAGATGAACAAACTGCTACCCAAAATCCCTCTGAGAACAGTAAGAGACCAGAGAGGAATAATTCTGGCGTTCAAACGCCAGAAAAAGGTGAAATTTGGCGTTAAACGCCCAATGGGAGCTCAGTTCTGGCGTTCAAACGCCAGAAACAGGTAGGAATTGGGCGTTAAACGCCAATTCAGCTTCTGATCCTGGCGTTCAAATGCCAGTGAGGGATCAGACACATACAAGTGCTGATAGCAACCCCTCTAAGAAGGCTTTCCCAACCACCTCTGTAGGAAATAAACCTATAGCAACTAAGGTTGAGGATTACAAAGCCAAGATGCCTTATCCTCAGAAACTCTGCCAAGCAGAGTAGGATAAGAAATTTGCCTGCTTTGCAGACTATCTCAGGACTCTTGAAATAAAGATTCTGTTTGCAGAGGCACTTGAGTAAATACCCTCTTATGCTAAGTTCATGAAAGAGATCTTGAGTCATAAGAAGGACTGGAGAGAAACTAAAAAAGTTTTCCTCACTGAATAGTGCAGTGCAGTCATTCTAAAAAGCTTACCATAAAAGCTTAAAGATCCCGGAAGCTTCATGATACCATGCACATTAGAGGGTACTTATACTAAGAAAGCTCTATGTGATCTTGGAGCAAGTATCAACCTAATACCTGCATCCACTATCAAAAAGCTTGGTTTAACTGAAGAAGTCAAACCAATCCGGATACGTCTCCAACTTGCTGATGGCTCCATTAAATACCCATCAGGCGTGATTGAAGACATGATTGTCAAGGTTGGGCCATTTGCCTTTCCCATTGACTTTGTGGTGCTGGAAATGGAGGAACACAAGAGTGCAACTCTCATTCTAGGAAGACCTTTCCTAGCAATTGGACGAACCCTCATTGACATCCAAAAAGGAAAATTAACCCTGAGAGTCAATGAGGACGAGTTTAAGTTGAATGTTGTCAATGCTATGCAGCATCCAAACACCCCAAACGACTACTTGAGCACTGATATTATTGACTCTCTGGTGGAAGAGGTCAATATAACTGAGAGTCTCGAATCAGAGCTAGAGGATATCTTTAAAGATGTTCAGCCTGATCTGGAGGAACCAGAGAGAATAATAGAACCTCTAAAAATCCCTCAGGAAGAGGAGAAACCTCCTAAATCCAAGCTCAAACCATTACCACCATCCCTGAAATATGCATTTCTGGGAGAAGGTGACACTTTTCCTGTAATCATAAGCTCTACCTTAGAGCCACAGGAAGAGGAAGCACTAATTCAAGTGCTGAGGACACACAAGACAGCTCTTGGGTGGTCTATCAGTGATCTTAAGGGCGTTATCCCAACCAGATGCATGCACAAGATTCTATTGAAGGATGACACTAAGCCAGTGGTTCAACCACAGAGGCGGCTGAATCCAGCCATGAAGGAGGTGGTGCAGAAGGAGGTCACTAAATTACTAGAGGCTGGGATTATTTATCCTATTTCGGATAGCCCCTGGGTAAGCCCTGTCCAAGTCGTCCCTAAGAAGGGTGGCATGATAGTGGTTCATAATGAAAAGAATGAACTGGTTCCTACAAGATCAGTTACAGGGTGGCGTATGTGTATTGATTACAGAAGGCTCAATACAGCTACCAGAAAGGATCATTTTCCTTTACCCTTCATAGACCAGATGCTAGAAAGACTAGCAGGTCATAATTACTACTGCTTTCTGGATGGATATTCAGGTTATAACCAAATTGCAGTAGATCCCCAAGATCAAGAGAAAACAGCATTCACATGTCCATCTGGAGTATTTGCATACAGAAGGAGCCTGGTGCACGAAATCGTGATACACAATGGCGCCAACAACTTGGTACGTACAATTGTAATCTCAACTCTTTTTCACAACTTCGCACAACTAACCAGCAAGTGCACTGGGTCGTCCAAGTAATAAACCTTACGTTTGTTAGTGTCGATCCCACGGAGATTGTCGGCTTGAAGCAAGCTATGGTCACCTTGTAAATCTCAGTCAGGTGGATTAAAATGGTTATGGAGTTTTGATAATTAAAATATAAATAAACAGAAAATAAAGATAGAGATACTTATGTAATTCATTGGTAGAAATTTCAGATAAGCATATGGAGATGCGTTGTTCCTTCTGAATCTCTACTTTCCTACTGCCTTCATCCAATCCTTCGTACTCCTTTCCATGGCAAGCTGTATGTTGGGTGTCACTGTTGTCAATGGCTACTTCCCGTCCTCTCAGTGAAAATGGTCCTCTACGATTTCTGTACGGCTAATCAACTGTCGGATTCCTCGTCTCGGATGAAAAAAACCATGCACAGATATCGGATGGCTAATCAGCTGTTGGTCCTCGATCGTGTAGGAATAGGATTTACTATCCTTTTGCGTCTGTCACCATGCCCTACAGTCGCGAGTTTGAAGCTCGTCACAGTCATCCCTTCCCAGATCCTACTCGGAATACCACAGACAAGTTTTAGACTTTTCGGATCTCAAGAATGCTACGAATGGATTCTAGCCTATACCACGAAGACTCTAATCTCGGATTCAGATGCCCCATTGTCAGAGGGGAGTCGATGTGAATTGTTGATTAGAAATCCAAGAGATATACATTCTAGCTTGTCTTCATGTAGAACGTAAGTGGTTGTCAATCACGCATTCATAAGTGAGAATGGTGATGAGTGTCTCATAATCATCACATTCATCATGTTCTTGTGTGCGAATGAATATCTTAGAATAAGAATAAGCATGAATTGAATAGAAAACAGTAGTATTTTGCATTAATACTCGAGGAACAGCAGAGGAGAGTTGATCCTTCATGTGAATGAAGAATGCCTTGTAGTAAAGTCTCAAGGTTCTCCATCTGTAACCATGGAGAGTAAGCATGAAGAGCTTCTCCCAATACAGAGTCAAACAGAGCCCCTACATTCAAACTCTAAGTTTGGTGTTGGGAGGCCATAACCAAACTCTAAGTTTGGAGTTGAAAGATCTCAACCATACTCTAATCATCTGTGAGGCTTCATGAGAGCTCACTGTCAAGCTATTGACATTAAAGAAGCGCTTATTGGGAGGCAACCCAATTTTACTTTAATTTTATCTATATTATTTTGTTTTCTTTTAGGTTGATGATCATGTGAAGTCACAAAAACAATTACAAAAATAAAGAAGAAAATCAAAAACAGCATTGAAAACAGCACACCTTGGTGGAAGGACTTACTGGCATTTAAACGCCAGAAAGGGTAGCAAAATGGGCGTTTAAACGCCCAATCTGGCACCTTTTTGGGCATTTAAACGCCAAAATAGGGCACCACACTGGCGTTTAAATGCCAAAACAGGGCAACAAACTGGCGTTTAGATGCCAGAACAGGAAGGAAAGCTGGCGTTTAAACGCCAGAATAGGGCAGCAAACTGGCATTTAAATGCCAGAATTGCACTCTAAGGCGTTGTGAACGCCCAATTGGAGCAGGGATAAAGAATTCCTTGACCCTTCAGGATCTGTGGACCCCACAGGATCCCCACCAACCTCAACTCACTCACTCTCTTCTTCACACCTTTCTACAACACTCTTCCCCAAATACCCTTCACCAATCACCTCCATATATCCTCCCCAAATACCCTCCATCTCCTCCATTTTCTTCTTCCCCTTCTTTCTTTCTTCTTTTGCTCGAGGATGAGCAAACCTCTTAAGTTTGGTGTGGTAAAAGCATTGCTTTTTTTTGTTTTTCCATAACCATTTATGGCACCTAAGGTCGGAGAAACCTCTAGAAAGAGGAAAGGGAAGACAAAAGCTTCCACCTCCGAGTCATGGGAGATGGAGAGATTCATCTCAAGGGCCCATAGCTCAGTAGTAGAGCATTTGACTGCACAACAAGAGAGCCCACTCATGGACCTCAACAAGAGCATGAGGAATTCCCTCATCAAGAAATCCCTGAGATACCTCAAGGGATACATTTTCCTCCACACAACTATTGGAACCAATTAAGGGTGGAACACCAAGAGCACTCCATCATTCTCCATGATATTAGAGAATATCAAAGAGCTATGAGGGAGGAGCAACATAGGCAAGGAAGAGACATAAAGGAGCTCAAAATCACCATTGGTTCTTCAAAAGGAGGAAGACGCCACCCTCACTAAGGTGGACTCATTCCTTAATCTCTTTGTCTAATTATTTTTCTGTTTTTCGGCTTTATGTTGTATGTTCTATCTATGTTTGTGTCTTCACTACATGATCATTAGTGTGTAGTGTCTGTGTCTTAAAGCTATGAATAATTCCAGGACTCTTTCACCTTTCTTAAATGAAAAATGTGCATAATTACAAAAGAACAAGAAGTACTTGGATTTCAAAACTTATCTTGAAACTAGTTTAATTATTTTGATGTGGTGGCAATACTTTTTGCTCTCTAAATGAATGCTTGAACAGTGCATATTTTTTTATCTTGTTGTTTATGAATGTTAAAAGTGTTGGCTCTTGAAAGAATGATGTTGTTGATAATCTAAAAAATCATGAAATTGATTCTTGAAGCAAGAAAAAGCAGTGAAAAAAAGTGAAAAAAAAGAAAAAAAAAAAGAAAAATGGCAAAAAAAAGAGAAAAAGAAAAAGAAAAAGAAAAATCAAGTAGAAAAAGCCAATAGCCCTTTAAACCAAAAGGCAAGGGTTAAAAGGATCCAAGGCTTTGAGCATTAATGGATAGGAGGGCCCAAGGAAGTAAAATCCAGACTTAAGCGGCTAAATCAAGCTGTCCCTAACCATGTGCTTGTGGCATGCAGGTCCAAGTGAAAAGCTTTAGACTGAGTGGTTAAAGTCGTGATCCAAAGCAAAAGATTGTGCTTAAGAACTCTGGACACCTCTAACTAGGGACTCTAGCAAAGCTGAGTCACAATCTGAAAAGGTTCACCCAGTTATGTGTCCGTGGCATTTATGTATCCGGTGGTAATACTGGAAAACAAAGTGCTTAGGGTCACGACCAAGACTCATAAAGTAGCTGTGTTCAAGAAGCAACGTACTGAACTAGGAGAATCAATAACACTATAAAAAATTCTAAGTTCCTATAGATGCCAATCATTCTGAATCTCAAAGGAAAAAGTGAGATGCCAAAACTGTTCAGAAGCAAAAAGCTACAAGCCCCGCTCATCTTATTAGGACTAAGTTTCATTAATACTGTGGGATTCATTGTATATTCTCTTCTTTTTATCCTATTTTGTTTTCAGTTGCTTGGGGACAAGCAACAATTTAAGTTTCGTGTTGTGATGAGCGTATAATTTATACGCTTTTTTGGCATTGTTTTTATATAGTTTTTAGTATGATTTAGTTAGTTTTTAGTATATTTTTATTAGTTTTTAAGCAAAATTCAAATTTCTGGACTTTACTATGAGTTTGTGTGTTTTTCTGTGATTCCAGGTATTTTCTAGCTGAAATTTAAGGACCTGAGCAAAAATTTGATTCAGAGGCTGATAAAGGACTGCAGATGCTGTTGGATTCTGACCTCACTGCACTTGAAGTGGATTTTCTGGAGTTACAGAACTCCAAATGGCACGCTCTCAATTGCGTCGGAAAGTAGACATCAAGGGCTTTCTAGAAATAGATAATAGTCCATAATTTTCTTGAGTTTTGACGACGTAAAGTGACGTCAAAACGCCAGCTCTCTGCCCTTTTCTGGCGTCAAAACGCCAGAACTGGCATAAAAGTTGGAGTTAAACGCCCAAACTGGCATAAAAGCTGGCGTTTAACTCCAGGAATAGCCTATGCACATGAAAGCTCCAATGCTCAGCCCAAGCACACACCAAGTGGGTCCCAGAAGTGGATTTCTGCACTACCTATCTTAGTTTACTCATTTTCTGTAAACCTAGGTTACTAGTTGAATATAAAAACTACTTTTAGAGACTTATTTTGTACCTCATGACATTTTCACGTTTTATATTGTATCTCTACGGCATGAGTCTCTAAACCCCATTGTTGGGGGTGAGGAGCTCTGCTGTGTCTCGATGGATTAATGCAATTACCACTGTTTTCTATTCAATCACGCTTGTTTCCATTCTAAGATATTCATTCACACTTAAACATGATGAATGTGATGATCCGTGACACTCATCACCATTCTCAACTTAAGAATGCGTGCCTGACAACCACCTCCGTTCTATCTTAGATTGAATGTGTATCTCTTGGGTTCCTGGTTCACGACTTTGAGTACCTCTCCTGACAACAGAGTGTTCGAATTCGTGCATCCAGAGTATTCGTGGTATAAGCTAGGATTATTGGCGGCCATTCCTAGGATTTGGAAAGTTTAAACCTTGTCTGTGGTATTTCGAGTAGGATCTGGGAAGGGATGACTATGACGAGCTTCAAACTCGCGAGTGTTAGGCGTAGTGACAGACGCAAAAGGATCACTGGATTCTATTCCAACATGATCAAGAACCGATAGATGATTAGCCATATGGTGACAGCGCACATGGACCATTTTCACTGAGAGGATGGGAAGTAGCCACTGACAATGCTGACACCCTACACACAGCTTGCCATGGAAGGATCCTTGCGTGCGTGAAGAAGAAGACAGTAGGAAAGCAGAGATTTAGATGACAGAGCATCTCCAAAACTCCAACTAGTTCTCCATTATTGAATCACAAGTACCTTTTATTTCATGCTCTTTTATTTTATTGCAAACAAAATCCTTTTCATTGATAATCTCCTGACTAAGAGTTACAAGGTAACCATAGCTTTCTTCAAGCCGACAATCTCCGTGGAATCGACCCTTACTCACGTAAGGTATTACTTGGACGACCCAGTGCACTTGCTGGTTAATTGTGCGGAATTGCAAGTGTTATTGCAATTTTGTGCACCAGGTTTACAACTGCAATCTTGAATAGTTTTGGCATCTCACTCTTCTTTGAATCAAAAGCATGTTACTGTCATTCAAAATTAGAATCCGGAGAATATTATGAATTCTCTAATCTTTTGTACTTCAATTTAATCCTTGAACACAACAAATTTCCTTTGATTCTCTTCTCTTTGGTGCTTTGCACCTTGAGCCTAGCCGTGACTTTAAATGTTTTGTCTCAAGCTTCACTTGAGACAAAAACACCACAAGCACTTAACTGGGGAACTTTTTTTATGTTCTGATTTTTCTTTTAGTTACTCCCAGACAGTGGTGTTCAAAGCCTTTGGCATACTCTGTTAAATGCAATTGATCTCGACTCTTAGTGTTCTGTCTCAAGGATTACTTGACACAATCACACCACAAGCATATGACCAGGGAAATAACTCTTTGAGCTTTTAATCATGTCTGACCTCCCTAGTCATTGATGCTCAGAGCCTTGGACCTTGCTTTTATTTTGTTTTGCTGCTTCTTTTGCTTTAAGGATTAAACTTTCACTTATTGCAGAGAATTCATAATAGTTCTCTAAATTCTTGTTCCTTGTACATCAACATTCTTTGATTCAATTTTAAATATGCACTGTTCATGTCATGCATTCAGAATCACAGAAAATACCACCACATTTGGATAAATGATACTACTATTAAGAATAAACTCAATTTCTCATGTATTACATCCTCTTTTTTTCTTCATTCTTTTTGTTTTTTTTCTTTATTTCAATCTCAGTGAGCAACACATAAGACACTTTCCAGAATTAAAGTGAATAATAAAAATTTCTAAAAATAGCAGACTTAAACTAAAACCTAGGAACTTAAATAATAAAGGATCATGCATTAAATAAAGCAAAATAACAGAAAAACAGGAATAATTAAAGTAATGGCAAACTATTATAGAAAGTGAAAAGAACTAGACCACCTCAATCTCCGTCGTGGGGATCTCTCTCCTCAGGCTGTACTCCGTGAGATCCTTGGTGCATGAAATTGTGATCATCAACAATGGCGCCGATAGACTTGGAGCTCTCAAACGTGAATCACACTTTGTCACAACTTCGCACAACTAACCAACAAGTGCACTAGGTCGTCCAAGTAATACCTTACGTGAGTAAGGGTCGATCCCACGGAGATTGTTGGTATGAAGCAAGCTATGGTCATCTTGTAAATCTCAGTCAGGAGGATTCAAATGGTTGTAATGGTTTTCGAAAATAAAGATAAATAAAGCATAAAATAAAGATAGAGATACTTATGTAATTCATTGGTGGGAATTTCAGATAAGTGTATGGAGATGCTGTGTTCCTTCTGAATCTCTGCTTTCCTACTGCTTTCATCCAATCATTCTTACTCCTTTCTATGGCAAGCTGTATGTTGGGTTTCACCATTGTCAATGGCTACCTCCCGTCCTCTCAGTGAAAATGGTCAAAATGCTCTGTCACAGCACGGCTAATCATCTGTCGGTTCTCGATCATGTCAGAATAGAATCCAGTGATTCTTTTGCGTCTGTCATTACGCCCAACACTAGCGAGTTTGAAGCTCGTCACAGTCATTCAATCCTTGAATCCTACTTGGAATACCTCAGACAAGTTTTAGACTTTCTGGATTCTCAAGAATGCTGCCAATGGATTCTAGCTTATACCACGAAGATTCTGATTAAGGAATCCAAGAGATACACGCTCGATCTAAGGTAGAACGAAAGTGGTTATCAGTCACACGTTCATAGGTGAGAATGATGATGAGTGTCACAGATTATCACATTCATCATGTTGAAGTGCAGCGAATATCTTAGAATAAGAATAAGCTGAATTGAATAGAAAATAGTAGCAATTGGATTAATACTCGAGGTACAACAGAGCTCCACACCTTAATCTATGGTGTATAGAAACTCCACCATTGAAAATACATAAGTGATTGATGCACGGAAAATTCGTCTCGTAACAAATTTCCTTCGGCAAGTGTACCGAATTGTCGTCAAGTAAAAACTCACTATAGAGTGAGGTCGAATCCCACAGAGATTGATTGATCAAGAAACTTTAATTAGAGGAATGTTCTAGTTGAGCGAACCAGAATTTGATTTGAGATTTGCAGAAAATTTAAATTGCGGAAAAGTAAATAGCAGAAAAAGTAAATGCTAGAAATAAAGAGCTGAATGTAAATGGTGGAAGGTAAATAGCAGAATCTTAAATGGGAATGGGGGAAATGCTCATAAAAGTAAATGGCAGAAAGTAAAGAGAATGGGTAAGATCAGAAATGGGGAGTTCATTGGGCTTAGGAGATGTTGCATTCTCCGGATCAAATTCATTTTCATCTCTTCCTCAATCAATGCATTCATTGATCTCCTTGGCAATCTTAAATGATCGAATTCCAATTCCTTGGTAATCCAATCTCTCAGATCTTGATCAATAGCCAATTCCTTGGTCAATTGCTCATGAGAAGAGATGAAGTATGGTCACTGATTATACCACATGCATTCCCAAATCAAGTATTGGTAGGATTATAGTCACATATCCATCCAAACCCAATTTGGTCCAGCATGAGAAAGCATTTCTAGCATGATCTCTTCATTCCTCTTCCAAGGTTCCGAAGAGATCCAAATATGAATAGTTTTTTTTCCAAGATAACTACCCAATTGGATGAAAATCGAAAGCTTTCTAGTAAAATCAAGAGAAAAGATAGAAGAAGAAGAATGAAAACTAATATTGATCCATCAAATTGCAACAGAGCTCCCTAACCCAATGAAATAGGTTTAGTTGTTCATAGCTCTGGAAAATGAAAACAAAGATGGAGAATACATCATGAAAGTAAAACTAGAAGTTGCAGAGAAAGTAAAATACAGAGAGTAGTTCTATGCCCAAGGCTCCTAAAATTTCCAACCCCAAAACTAATTCAAAGCTACTCCTATATATACTACTCTTCTGATCTTCTAGTTGGCTCTTCAAATCTTGGGTGTGGGCCTCTGAATCTTGAGTTTGAAGCAGGTATCCTCTTTATTGGGCTTAGCTTTGCTTGCTGATGAGCGGATAATTTGTACGCTTTTTGGCATTGTTTTTAGTATGTTTTTAGTAGTTTTAGTTTAGTTCTTAGTATATTTTTATTAGTTTTTAGTTAAAATTCACTTTTCTGGACTTTACAATGAGTTTGTGTGTTTTTCTGTGATTTCAGGTATTTTCTGGCTGAAATTGAGGGACCTGAGCAAAAATCTGATTCAGAGACTGAAAAGGACTGCAGATGCTGTTGGATTCTGACCTCCCTGCACTCGAAGTGGATTTTCTGGAGCTACAGAAGCCCAATTGGCGCGCTTTCAACGGCGTTGGAAAGTAGACATCCTGGGCTTTCCAGCAATATATGATAGTCCATACTTTGCCCAAGATTTGATGGCCCAAACCGGCGCTCAAAGTCACCTCAAGAAATTCCAGCGTTAAACGCCGGAACTGGCACCTAATTGGGAGTTAAACGCCCAAACTGGCATAAAAGCTGGCGTTTAACTCCAAGAGAAGTCTCTATACGAAAATGCTTCATTGCTCAGCCCAAGCACATACCAAGTGGGCCCGGAAGTGGATTTTTATGTCATTTACTCATCTTTGTACACCTTAGGCTACTAGTTTTCTATAAGTAGGACCTTTTACTATTGTAATAGATATAGAGAGTCTTTTGATCATGTTTTGATGATTGAACTCACTTTGGGAGGCTGGCCATTCGGCCATGCCTAGACCTTATTCTTATGTATTTTCAACGGTGGAGTTTCTACACACCATAGATTAAGGTGTGGAGCTCTGCTGTACCTCGAGTATTAATGCAATTACTATTGTTCTTCTATTCAACTCTGCTTGTTCTTTGTCCAAGATATCACTTGTTCTTCAACTTGATGAAGGTGATGATTGACACTCATCATCATTCTCACTCATGAACAAGGTGACTGACAACCATTCTTGTTCTACAAGCATACGAGGCTTAGTGAATATCTCTTGGATTCTTTAACCGGAATCTTCGTGGTATAGGCAAGAACTGATGGCGGCATTCAAGAGAATCCGGAAGGTCTAACCTTGTCTGTGGTATTCTGAGTAGGATTCAATGAATGAATGACTGTGACGTGCTTCAAACTTGTAACCTGCTGGGCGTTAGTGACAGACGCAAAAGAGGGATTCTATTCCAGTAGGGGAGGGAACCAACCGGTGACTGGCCGCACTGTGACAGAGTGCGTGAGCATTAGCTTTCACTGCGAGGATGGGAGGTAGCCATTGACAACGGTGAAACCCTACACGAGCTTGCCATGGAAAGGAGTAAGAAGGATTGGATGAAGACAGTAAGAAAGCAGAGAGACGGAAGGGAAGGCATCTTCATACGCTTATCTGAAGCTCTCACCAATGATATACATAAGTATCTCTATCTTTATCTTTATCTTTTATGTTATTTTCGTTCATCACTATACCCATTTGAGTCTGCCTGACTGAGATTTACAAGGTGACCATAGCTTGCTTCATACCACCAATCTCCGTGGGATCGACCCTTACTCGCGTAAGGTTTATTACTTGGACGACCCAGTGCACTTGCTGGTTAGTTGTGCGAAGTTGTGTTTATGCCATGGTATTGAGCACCAAGTCCTTGGAGCCATTACTAGGGATTGTTTATGTTTTGAAAAGTATTGATCACAATTTCGTGCACCAAGTTTTTGGCGCCGTTGCCGGGGATTGTTCTTGTGTATGGACAACTGACGGTTCATCTTGTTGCTTAGATTAGGCATTTATTTTTTTTCGAAATTCTTGAAGATGAATTCTAGAGTTTCATGATGATTTGCTGAAATCTGGCTGGCTGTAAAGCCATGTCTAATTTCATTGGACCAAGGTTTCAACTTATCATCACAAGAGCTTGTTGATCTTGCTTTTGGAGCAGTGATCTGCTAAGGCTTGGCTGGCCTTTGGCCATGTCTAGTGTTTTGGACCGAAGCTTTCTTTGAAAGCTTGGCTGGCTGTGAAGCCATGTCTAATTCCTGGACCGGAGTCTTAGACTAGCATTGCGCTGATTCCTGGAAATCTCATTAAGAATTTTGATGTTTTCACTTAATTTTCGAAAAACACAAAAAAATTTAAAAAAATCATAAAAACCAAAAATATTTCTTGCTTGAGTCTAGTGTCTCATCTTAAGTTTGGTGTCAATTGCATGCATTCATTCATGTGTCTTAAAGATCTTCAAGTAATTCTTGATGATTTCTTACTCTGATCTTTGAATTCTCTTGACTTGAGTGTTTATGTGTCTCATATGCATTCTTATTAGTGTCAGTAGTATACAAACTGCTAAGTTTGGTATCTTGCATGCATTGTTATTTGATTCTTGTTGCATTTTGATTATTAAAAATCCAAAAATATTTTTTATTTGTGTCTTTGCAAGTCAATAATACAGAGAATTGAAGATTCAGAACATATTGCAGAGGAATTATACAGAAAAAGCTGGGCATTCGAAAATGCCCAGTGAAGAAGGCAGACTGGCGTTTAAACGCCAGCCAGGGTACCTGGTTGGGCGTTTAACGCCCAAAAAGGGTGCATTTTGGGCGTTAAACGCCAGAATGGATACCATTCTGGGCGTTTAACGCCAGGATGGTGCTAGGGGGAAGATTTTGTTTTTCAAATCAAATTTTTTTCAAGTTTTCAAAGTTTTTCAAAATCAAATCTTTTTCAAATCATATCTTTTCAATCAAATGTTTTCAAAATCAATTTCTTTCCTTTTTCAAAGATACTTACTAACAATTAATGATTTGATTCAAAATTTCAAGATTGTTGCCTTTTCTGTTGAGGAAGGTTTTATGTTTGAATCATATCTTTTCTTGTTAGGCAAGTCATTAATTTTTTTTATTTTTAAAATCAAATCTTTTTAAAATGTTTTTCAAATCATATCTTTTTTTTTAAAACTGTTTTCAAATCATATCTTTTCAATCACATCTTTTTAAAACCAATCATATCTTCTTAACTACATCTTTTTCAAAATAAGTTTTCAATCATATCTTTTTGATTTCTAATTTCAAATCTTTTTCAAAAATCACTTGATTTCTTTTCAACTTTTATTTTCGAAAATCAATTAATGTTTTTCAAAATATTTTAATTAATTTTCAAAAAAAAAATTTACTTCCCTCCTTCTCACATCCTTCTATTTATGGAGTATCACTCCTTCTCAATGCACAATTCGAACCCTATCTAAGTAAAGTTCGAATTTTTCTTCTCCTTCTTCTTTCTATTTCTCTTTTCCTCTGACACCTCAAGGAATCTCTATACTGTGACATAGAGGATTCCACATTTTCTTGTTCTCTTCTCTTTCATATGAGTAGGAGCAGAGACAAAGGCATTCTTGTTGAAGCTGACCCTGAACCCGAAAGGACCTTGAAGAGAAAGCTAAGAGAAGCCAAAGCACAACTCTCTTTAGAGGACCTGACCGAATTCTTCAAAGAAGAAGAAGACATGGCAGCCGAAAACAACAATAATGCAAACAATGCAAGGAAGGTGCTGGGTGACTTTACTGCACCTACTCCTGATTTTTATGGGAGAAGCATCTCTATCCCTGCCATTGGAGCAAACAACTTTGAGCTTAAGCCTCAATTAGTTTCTCTAATGCAACAGAATTGCAAGTTCCATGGACTTCCAATGGAAGATCCTCATCAGTTTTTAGCTAAGTTCTTGCAAATCTGTGACACAGTCAAGACTAATGGGGTTGACCCTGAGGTCTATAGACTGATGCTATTCCCTTTTGCTGTAAGAGACAGAGCTAGGATATGGTTGGACTCTCAACCTAAAGAAAGCCTGGACTCTTGGGAAAGCTAGTCAATGCCTTCTTGGCAAAGTTCTTTCCACCACAAAGATGGAGTAAGCTTAGAGTGGAAGTCCAAACCTTCAGACAGAAGGATGGAGAATCCCTCTATGAAGCTTGGGAAAGATACAAACAATTAATCAGAAAATGTCCTTCTGACATGCTTTCTGAATGGAGCATCATAGGTATTTTCTATGATGGTCTTTCTGAACTGTCCAAGATGTCTTTGGATAGCTCTGCTGGAGGATCTCTTCATCTGAAGAAGACGCCTACAGAGGCTCAAGAGCTAATTGAGATGGTTGCAAATAACCAATTCATGTACACTTCTGAAAGGAATCCTGTGAACAATGGGACTAGTCAGAAGAAAGGAGTTCTTGAGATTGACACTCTGAATGCCATTTTGGCTCAGAACAAGATATTGACTCAACAAGTCAATTTGATTTCTCAAAGTCTGTCTGGAATGCAAAATGCACCAAGCAGTACTAAGGAGGCTTCATCTGAGGAAGAAGCTTATGATCCTGAGAACCCTTCAATGGAAGAGGTGAATTACCTAGGAGAACCCTATGGTAACACTATAATTCTTCATGGAGAAATCACCCAAATCTCTCATGGAAGAATCAAGAGAGACCTCAACAAGGTTTCAATAATAATGGTGGAAGAAACAGGTTTAACAATGGCAAACCTTTTCCATCATCTTCTCAGCAACAGACAGAGAATCCTAAGCAGAACCCCTCTGACTTAGCAACCATGGTCTCTGATCTAATTAAAACCACTCAAAGTTTCATGAATGAAACAAGGTCCTCCATTAGAAATTTGGAAGGACAAGTGGGGCAGCTGAGCAAGAAAGTTACTGAACTCCCTCCAAGCACTCTTCCAAGCAATACAGAAGAAAATCCAAAAGGAGAGTGCAAAGCCATAACCATGGCCGAATTTGGAGAGGAAGAAGGGGCAGTGAACGCCACTGAGGAAGACCTCAATGGGCGTGCACTAACCTCCAATGAGTTCCCCAATGAGGAACCATGGGAATCTGAGGCTCAAAATGAGACCATAGAGATTCCATTGGACTTACTTCTGCCTTTCATGAGCTCTGATGAGTATTCTTCCTCTGAAGAGGATGAGTATGTCACTGAAGAGCAAGTTGCTAAATACCTTGGAGCAATCATGAAGCTAAATGACAAGTTATTTGGAAATGAGACTTGGGAGAATGAACCTCCTTTGCTCACCAAAGAACCGGATGACTTGTCTAGGCAGAAATTACCTCAAAAGAGACAAGATCCTGGGAAATTTTCCATACCTTGTACCATAGGCACCATGACCTTCAAGAAGGCTCTGTGTGACTTAGGTTCAAGTGTAAACCTCATGCCTCTCTCAGTAATGAAGAAGCTAAGGATCTTTGAGGTACAAGCTGCAAGAATCTCATTAGAGATGGCAGACAACTCAAGAAAACAAGCTCATGGACTTGTAGAGAATGTTTTGGTTAAGATTGAAGACCATTACATCCCTACTGATTTCATAGTCCTAGAGACTGGGAAGTGCATGGATGAAACCATCATCCTTGGCAGACCCTTCCTAGCCACAGCAAAGGCTGTGATTGATGTTGATGGAGGTGAACTGATCATTCAAGTGAATGGAGAATCCTTTGTGTTTAAGGCTCAAGGATACCCCTCTGTCACCATAGAGATGAAGCATGAAGAGCTTCTCTCAAATCAGAGTCAAGAAGAGCCCCCACAGTCAAACTCTAAGTTTGGTGTTGGGAGGCCACAACCAAACTCTAAGTTTGGTGTTGAACCCCCACATTCAAACTCTAAGTTTGGTGTTGGAGAGGTTCCAACATTGCTCTGAATATCTGTGAGGCTCCATGAGAGCCCTCTGTCAAGCTACTGACATTAAAGAAGCGCTTGTTGGGAGGCAACCCAATGATTATAATTTATATAGTTTCTTTGGTTATTTTATGTTTTTTGTAGGTTGATGATCATAAGAAGTCACAAAATCCATTGAAAAAGCAAAAACAAAATGAAAAACAGGAAGAAAAATAGCACACCCTGGAGGAAGATGTTGCTGGCGTTCAAACGCCAGTAAACCTAGCAGTTGGGCGTTTAACGCCAGAAAAGGGCAAGAACCTGGCGTTAAACGCCAGGAATGGGCACCAGCCCGGCGTTTAACGCCAGAAATGGCTCAAAACGTGATTTTGAGCAACATTTGGTGCAGGGATGACTTTTCCTTGACACCACAGGATCTGTGGACCCCACAGGATCCCCACCAACCCCACCACCACTCTCTCTCTTCACTCCTTCATTTTCACACAACCAAAACACCACTTCTCCCTCTCCTTGGCCGAATACACCACCATCTCCCTCTTCCTCATTTCTTCTTCATCTACTCTCTTCTTTCTTCTTTTGCTCGAGGACGAGCAAACATTTTAAGTTTGGTGTGGTAAAAGCGTTGCTTTTTCGTTTTTCCATAACCATTATGGCATCCAAGGCCGGAGAAACCTCTAGAAAGAGGAAAGGGAAGGCAAAAGCTTCCACCTCCGAGTCATGGGAGATGGATAGGTTCATCTCAAGGGTGCATCAAGACCACTTCTATGAAGTTGTGGCCTTGAAGAAGGTGATCCCCGAGGTCCCCTTTTCACTCAAAACGGGTGAATATCCGGAGATCCGCCATGAGATCCAAAGAAGAGGTTGGGAAGTACTTACCAACCCCATTCAACAAGTTGGAATCTTGACGGTTCAAGAGTTCTATGCCAATGCATGGATCACCAAGAGCCATGATCAAAGTATGAACCCGGATCCCAAGAATTATCTTACAATGGTTCGGGGGAAATACTTGGATTTTAGTCCGGAAAGTGTGAGGGTGGCGTTCAACTTGCCTATGATGCAAGGAGATGAACATCCTTACACAAGAAGGGTCAACTTTGATCAAAGGTTCGACCAAGTCCTCACAGTCATATGTGAAGAGGGCGCACAATGGAAGAGAGATTCAAGAGGCAAGCCGGTTCAATTGAGAAGGCATGACCTCAAACCCGTGGCTAGAGGATGGTTGGAGTTTATCCAACGCTCAATCATTCCCACTAGCAACCGGTCCGAAGTTACTTTAGACCGGGCCATCATGATCCATAGCATCATGATTGGAGAAGAAGTGGAAGTTCATGAGGTTATAGCCCAAGAACTCTACAAGGTGGCGGATAAGTCCTCTACCTTAGCAAGGTTAGCCTTTCCTCACCTCATTTGTCACCTCTGTTATTCAGTTGGAGTTGACATAGAGGGAGACATCACCATTGATGAGGATAAGCCCATTACCCAGAAAAGGATGGAGCACACAAAAGACCCCTCTCATCATGAGATCCCTGAGATGCCTCAAGGGATGCACTTTCCTCCACAAAACTATTGGGAGCAACTAAACACCTCCCTAGGAGAATTGAGTTCCAACATGGGACAACTAAGGGTGGAGCACCAAGAACACTCCATTCTCCTCCATGAAATAAGAGAAGATCAAAGAATCATGAGAGAGGAGCAACAAAGGCAAGGAAGAGACATTGAGGAGCTCAAGCACTCCATAGGACCTTCAAGAGGAAGGAAGAGCCGCCATCACTAAGGTGGACCCGTTCCTTGATTTCCTTGTTCTTTATTCTTCTGTTTTTCGAATTTTAGTACTTATGTTTATCCATGTTTGTGTCTTATGATCATTAGTGTCTTAGTGTCTATGCCTTAAAGTTATGAATGTCCTATGAATCCATCACCTTTCTTAAAATAAAAACGTGCTTAATTGAAAAGGAAAAGAATTGCATGAATTTTGAATTTTATAACAGTTTAATTATTTTGATGTGGTGGCAACACTTTTGTTCTCTGAATGTATGCTTGAACAGTGCATATGTCTTTTGAATTTGTGGTTCATGAATGTTGGCTCTTGAAAGAATGATGAAAAAGGAGACATGTTACTGAGGATCTGAAAAATCATAAAAATGATTCTTGAAGCAAGAAAAAGCAGTGAATACAAAAAAAAAAGGGGGCAAACGAAAAAAAAAAAACCGAAAAAAAAGAGAAAAAAAAAGAGAAAAAGAAAGAAATAAAGTGTGATCTAAGGCAAAAAGAGTGTGCTTAAGAACCCTGGACACCTCTAATTGGGGACTTTAGCAAAGCTGAGTCACAATCTGAAAAGGTTCACCCAATTATGTGTCTGTGGCATGTATGTATCCGGTGGTAATACTAGAAGACAGAGTGCTTTGGGCCACAGCCAAGACTCAATAAAGTAGCTGTGTTCAAGAATCATCATACTTAACTAGGAGAATCAATAACACTATCTGGATTCTGAGTTCCTAAAGAAGCCAATCATTCTGAGTTCCAAGGGATAAAGTGAGATGCCAAAACTATTCAGAGGCAAAAAGCTAAGAGCCCCGCTCATCTAATTAATACTGATCTTCATAGATGTTTTTGGAGTTCATTGCATATTCTCTTCTTTTTATCTTATTTGATCTATAGTTGCTTGGGGACAAGCAACAAATTAAGTTTGGTGTTGTGATGAGCGGATAATTTGTACGCTTTTTGGCATTGTTTTTAGTATGTTTTTAGTAGTTTTAGTTTAGTTCTTAGTATATTTTTATTAGTTTTTAGTTAAAATTCACTTTTCTGGACTTTACTATGAGTTTGTGTGTTTTTCTGTGATTTCAGGTATTTTCTGGCTGAAATTGAGGGACCTGAGCAAAAATCTGATTTAGAGACTGAAAAGGACTGCAGATGCTGTTGGATTCTGACCTCCCTGCACTCGAAGTGGATTTTCTGGAGCTACAGAAGCCCAATTGGCGCGCTCTCAACGGCGTTGGAAAGTAGACATCCTGAGCTTTCCAGCAATATATGATAGTCCATACTTTGCCCAAGATTTGATGGCCCAAACCGGCGCTCAAAGTCACCTCAAGAAATTCCAGCGTTAAACGCCGGAACTGGCACCTAATTGGGAGTTAAACGCCCAAACTGGCATAAAAGCTGGCGTTTAACTCCAAGAGAAGTCTCTACACGAAAATGCTTCATTGCTCAGCCCAAGCACACACCAAGTGGGCCCGGAAGTGGATTTTTATGTCATTTACTCATCTTTGTACACCTTAGGCTACTAGTTTTCTATAAGTAGGACCTTTTACTATTGTAATAGATATAGAGAGTCTTTTGATCATGTTTTGATGATTGAACTCACTTTGGGAGGCTGGCCATTCGGCCATGCCTAGACCTTATTCTTATGTATTTTCAACGGTGGAGTTTCTACACACCATAGATTAAGGTGTGGAGCTCTGCTGTACCTCGAGTATTAATGCAATTACTATTGTTCTTCTATTCAACTCCGCTTGTTCTTTGTCCAAGATATCACTTGTTCTTCAACTTGATGAAGGTGATGATTGACACTCATCATCATTCTCACTCATGAACAAGGTGACTGACAACCATTCCTGTTCTACAAGCATACGAGGCTTAGTGAATATCTCTTGGATTCTTTAACCGGAATCTTCGTGGTATAGGCAAGAACTGATGGCGGCATTCAAAAGAATCCGGAAGATCTAACCTTGTCTGTGGTATTCTGAGTAGGATTCAATGAATGAATGACTGTGACGTGCTTCAAACTTGTAACCTGCTGGGCGTTAGTGACAGACGCAAAAGAGGGATTCTATTCCAGTAGGGGAGGGAACCAACCGGTGACTGGCCGCACTGTGACAGAGTGCGTGAGCATTAGCTTTCACTGCGAGGATGGGAGGTAGCCATTGACAACGGTGAAACCCTACACGAGCTTGCCATGGAAAGGAGTAAGAAGGATTGGATGAAGACAGTAAGAAAGCAGAGAGACGGAAGGGAAGGCATCTTCATACGCTTATCTGAAGCTCTCACCAATGATATACATAAGTATCTCTATCTTTATCTTTATCTTTTATGTTATTTTCGTTCATCACTATACCCATTTGAGTCTGCCTGACTGAGATTTACAAGGTGACCATAGCTTGCTTCATACCACCAATCTCCGTGGGATCGACCCTTACTCGCGTAAGGTTTATTACTTGGACGACCCAGTGCACTTGCTGGTTAGTTGTGCGAAGTTGTGTTTATGCCATGGTATTGAGCACCAAGTCCTTGGAGCCATTACTAGGGATTGTTTATGTTTTGAAAAGTATTGATCACAATTTCGTGCACCACTTGCAAAGAGAAAATGTGAAGTAGGCAAGGACTTTGGCTCAGGATGTTAGTGGTGTCAACGTTAAGTGAAAGTGTGGGTTCGAGAACGTTAGTGACAATCACCTTTTTCACTAATGTTCCTAACCCAAATATGATCGTGTTGACATCAACGTTAGTGGCACTAAAGTGACCACTAACGTTGCCTCTTGGTCCTTCGCATACGTTATTGGGACTTACCTTTCCCAATAACGTGGTGAGTCACCCCTTCTCCTTACGTTAGAGTCCGCGTTAACTAGGTTAACGTGGCTTCTAACGTAGCAATGCCAATTCTTTGAGAACGTTAGTGACACTTACCTTTGTCACTAACGTTCCAATGTGCCCCTACTTCCCACGTTAGTGTCCACGTTAACAAAGTTAACGTGGCTTCTAACGTAGTCATGCTGGCCATCTCCAACGTTAGTGACAAAGGTGAGTGTCACTAACGTTGGCTCATCATCTCTTTATCCACGTTAGCTTCCACGTTAACAAAGTTAACATGGGAGTTAACGTTGCTCATGGTGGCTCTTGGTGGTTCACCCCAACGTTAGTGACAAAGGTAAGTGTCACTAACGTTGGCGATCAATTGCTCTCTCCACGTTAGCTTCCACGTTAACTAAGTTAACGTGGGAGTTAACGTGGCTCATGGAGGCTTGGCCAACGTTAGTGACAAAGGTGAATGTCACTAACGTTGGCTTCTCTTTTGTCCTTTTAACGTTAGAGTCCACGTTAACTAAGTTAACGTGGCAACTAACGTAGCCAATTATGAGCTTGGTCCAACGTTAGTGACAAAGGAGAGTGTCACTAACGTGGGCCTTGTTGTCTTCTTCCACGTTAGAGTTCACGTTAACTTAGTTAACGTGACTCTTAACGTGGGCTGTGATGGCTTCGAGGGCGTTATTGGCGATTACCTTTCTTACTAACTTTGCAAGCTAGCTCCCATTCCACGTTAGAGGTCACGTTTGTTGAACTAACGTGAATGCTAATGTGGTTCTTCTTTGCTTCCTTTGTCCTGAAATCAAGCAGCAAAGTGCATCAAAGTTCTAATCCAAGTCATGAGACATGCATCATCCAATTTGTCATATAATTCATGCAAAATTCTCATGAAATCATGTAAAGTGCACAATGTATGCTTGAAACAATATGTAAGTGAATATCTACCCAAAACTAGCTTATTTCTGAAGAAAATGCATGAAACTACCCTAAAAATAGTAAAGAAAGGTCAGTGAAACAGGCCAAAATGCCCTGGCATCACAACACCAAACTTAAAGCTTGCTTGTCCCTAAGCAAGTACTGGAACAAGAGAATGATGAATGGAATGCCAAGAGAAATGAGTCATTCTTGTGGAAGTCATGTCCCTGGTTTTATGGTGGTTTCATGCATAGCAACTTAGGTTCATTCCTTCACTGGCTTTCAGACCTTTATCATGTCCTAGAATACTCACTTGATTGCATCCCATGAGACTTTTATTCATTGATCCTTTTGTTGTCATTTCAAGGCTTATTTGTGTTCTTAGGCTAAGTGCTCTGTAAGGGGGCAACTCTTTAGAATAAGCTTTCAGCCAACACTCCCGAACCAGTTGGTTCAAGGTGCTAGGTGTTGAAACACCCCTAAGGACTTACTTCCTCAAGTCTCTCCCCCATACATACACACCACAGGCACATGGTTTGTTTATTTTCTTTCCTTGAGGTCTTGGTGTCCAGCACCTGTTTGGGCTACTAAATGTTCTGTAGCAAAGATTGCTCTTGATAGTGGACTTTCAGCTAATAATCCCGTGTTAGTTAACCCCAAGTTACCAGGTGATAAAGCACCCCTGAGAGCTTAGTAATCCAAGCAGATCCTTGGTACAAGAACACCACAGACACATCCCTCAAGACTCAACCCCTTGGTGCCTAGCCTCTTTTCTTGCTATTTTTCTTTTATTCTTCACTTTCCTTTTTCTTTGCCTTTTTTTTTATTAGGATCTTGTTATTTAGTTAGTCTCATGGGGTGTGTTCAAAGCATAGGATTCAGGACAGATAGTTGTCTTCCCACCTTGTTGGTGAACCAACTTAGCTAACTTATGATTATACCAAAAACTTAGGAACTTACTCCATAATATGAACTCCACTCTGGTCCTTTATAAAACACTCATTCTCTTTTTATTTGATTCAAAAGGACAAGCATACAAGTAAGCAAGGGAATGATGCAGTGATATTTAGACTAGCAAACATAGACCTAATCAACGAAAAGTTTAAAAGACAGATTAAAAAAAGGTTCAAACTATCATAGAAGCATGTTCTATTTCATACAAGATCTTCCTTATTTAAAGCATAGAAAAAGATGGACCAAAGAAGGAACTCCACCACCTTTTACTTATGTGGATGCCCATGCTCCCCTCCTTGTTTGTCTTCTTTTTGTCCTCTTGCATTTTCTCATATCCGTGCCAGTCTTGCTTGCTTCCAATCCTCAAGTGCCTTCCTCACTGATTCATGACTCTCTTCCACCCTTTTTCTTTCTTCTCGTGCTAATTCATCCTTCACTTCTTCATACCTTGCAATTCCCGGATGCAATATAGGCAGCTGTCCTACTAAGTATCCGAGCTTGGCTTGAGTGTTTATATAATGCCCAGTCTCACTCATGTAAACTCCTTTTTCCTATAAAATAAAATAAAGAAAAACTAATATCATTGAAAAAGCTAAACTTTTCGGCAAGAGTAATAAGGAGAAAAAAATTAGATTGCTTATTCATGAATACCAACTAACCAACTAACTGTGTATCCTTATATGCACCTTGGTGGCACCTTGGGTGACACCAAACTTAGTTTGTAGCACTGTGATGAAAAAGTTCTGTTCAAGGCTCCAAGAATAGCATGCTCTGAATTGCACTCATGCTCCCTTGGCATGCCTTGAACACCAAACTTGTTCTTCACTATATACTACATAATAAGGATTTCACCAGGTGTTAGTCAAGGTTGGTTTGAAATTCATGAATATTGAATTATTCACTATTTTCTAAAAGCATATAAAACATGGGCTGCCTCCCATGAAGCGCTTCTTTAGTGTCACTAGCTTGACGTTTCTCCTTCATCAGGGAGGTTGATAATTCTTCAAGTTTTCTCCTCTGGCAGTAGACCTATATCCAGTGGTTGTATCAATGATCTCTACATGTTCCAAGGAGAGAACTCTGTTGATAGTGAAGACCTTAGGTAACTGAGATGGTACAGTGGGGAGATTTGGGGGGATATCTGACAAACCCCATTTTGACGGTTTGTCTTGCATTGATTCTAAGAGATTTTAATACCTTTTACCCTCATTTATCCATTGAAATAGCATGGTTTTGTGATTGTCTCCTTATTTGTGTTTAGATGTGAAAACATGCTTTTCAACCCTTAATTTGATGGTTTTAATCTCCCTTTGATTCCACTAGATGCCTTGATATGTTTGTTAGTGATTTCAGATTGAAAAGGGCTAGGAATGGATCAAAGGAGTGAAGAGGGAAAGCATGCAAAGTGGAAAAATCATGAAAAGTCAAAGAAGTTGAACTCGCCCATGGACGCGCGCGCGCACCTGGCGCTTGCGCGCACCTGCGAATCACTCCATGGACGCATACGCGTGCTGTGCGCGTACGCGTCGGTGTTGGTTTATGATTTTTTAATGAAAACGTGGCCAACGAATTCTGAAGGGTTGTGGGGCCCAATCCCAACCAACTTTGGCGCCAAAGATGCTATTTAAAGCCAAGGATTGAAGAGAAAAGGGGATTCCAACTCATTAGTTCACATTACACACATTAGGATTAGTTTAGAGGTAGTTTCTAGAGAGAGAAGCTCTCACTTCTCTCTAGGATTAGGATTAGGTTTAGTTCTTAGATCTAGGTTTTAATCTTTGATTTCTTCTACTTCTACCTTTCAATTTTTTATTGTTACATTCATATTTTTCTACTCTTTTGTTGTAATTTCCTTTATGTTGTTCTTATATTTTGTTGTAGATCTAGTATTGTTCCTTCTACATTCTTCCAGTTCAATAAGAGGTAATTCATAATAATTGTTCTTCTTTGCTTTTCTATTGTTGATCTCTTGCCTTTATAGTTAGATCTCTCTTTAATTCTTGCAATTTATGTTGTTTACTTTTATTGCACTCTATGTGTTTGTTAAAATGTCTCTTTTAGTTTTAGTGTAGATTTTGTTCCTCTTGGCCTAGGTAGAGTAATTAGTGACACTTGAGTTATCTAATTCCTTTGTTGATTGATAATTGGAGAGATTGCTAATTGGTTTGGAGTGCACTAAAGCTAGTCTTTCCTTGGGAGTTGGCTAGAACTTGTGGCTCAAGTCAATTCATTCACTTGACTTTCCTTTATCTAGTAAGGGTTAACTAAGTGGTAGCAATGAACAATTCTCATCACAATTGAGAAGGATAACTAGGATAGGACTTCTAGTTCTCATATCTTGCCAAGAGCCTTTTATAGTTGTTAGTTTACTTTCTTGTCATTTAACTTTCATGCTTCATATCAAAACCCCAAAATAACTCACAACCAATAACAAGACACTCTATTGTAATTCCTAGGGAGAACGACCCGAGGTTTGAATACTTCGGTTTATAAATTTAGGGGTTTGTTTTAGTGACAAACAACTTTTTGTATGAAAGGATTAGCGATTGGTTTAGAGACTATACTTGCAACGAGAATTTATTTGTGAAATTCTAAACCATCAAAAATCCAATCGTCAATATCTGGGAAGTAAGTTGATATCACTTTATCCCCTGGAGAGAAGTCCTCGGTAGGGATCTTCATGTTCCTCCACCTCTTTAGTACCTTCTTCTTTGTTCCTTGTGATGTTGTCTTACTCTTTGTGACCTCCTCTTCTAAGGAAATGTGGTTACTGGTCTCATATGATTCTGGTGGTTTAGGTTCCTCCTGATTTTCTTTGAGCGGTGGCAATTGCTGTTTGCCTTGTTCCTCAATCAATGGGATTCCCAGATGTGCTGGTTGTGCTTCAGTGCTTGTTTCTTCCTTTAGTATCTCAATTGATCTTTTCTTGGTTCATAGTTCTCTTGATCTGTTTCTTGTAAGCGTTTGAAAACATTGAAGGTGAGCTGTTCATCATGGATCCTCAGAATTAGCTCCCCTCGCTCCACATTTATGAGTGCTCTGGCTGTAGCTAAGAATGTTCTTCCCAATATAATTGGGTGAGTGTGACTCTCTTCCATGTCCAATATGACAAAGTCTGTTGGGAGAAAGCATTTCCCAACCTTTACCAACACGTTTTCCACCACTCCTATTGCTTGTTTTTGAGTTTTGTCAGCCAGCCTGATGACTACATCTGTGGGCATTATCTCATTGATCTGCAGCCTCTTCATAAGCGATAAGGGCATTAAGTTGATGCTTGCTCCCAAATCGCAGAGTCCTTTATCAAACATGGTTTCTCCTATGGCACAGGGAATGTAGAAATTCCCTCGGTCCTTTCTTTTTGTAGGCAACTCTGGTTGAATGAGAGCACTGCACTCCTAATTCATCACTACAATTTGTCCTCCCTTGAGTGAGCTTTTCCTGGGAAGCAGCTCCTTCATATACTTGATGTATGCCAGCATTTGTTGGAGGGTCTTGATGAATGGTATGTTTACATGGAGGGATGCAAACAAATCAATAAACCTTGAGTATATTCTCTTCTCCACAGCACCATTGAGTAATTGGGGGAAGGGTGCATAGAGTCTCAGCAACTCTTGTTGTGAGATTTTGGGTTCTTGGTGATCTTTTTCCTGCTTCTCTGCTGAGGTATCTTCAGGTTGTTCTGACAGCTTGGTTGGCTCGTCCTTGGTCTCCTGACCACTTATAGTGACCATCTTGCAATCTTCCCATCTTACTTTCTTTGTTTCTCCTCTCGGATTTTTCTCCGTATCACTTGGGAATCCATCTGTAGGTTTGGGAATGTGCTCAGAGAGATAACCTACTTGAGATTCCAACCTCTTGATGGTGTCTCCCTGGTTCTTAAAGTTGGCTCGCACTTCCTCCTTGAACACCTTGTTGTCTTGAATCTCTTTGCATATACCCTCAAGTAAGTTCTCAATCCTTGAGAGTCTGTCATCAGAAGGTGATGGTGAGTTGAGATTGGAGGGATGAGAATGGTTAGGTTGGCTTTGGTATAGGTGTTGAGATGGGTTGTTATGTGAGTGTTGATATGGTCTAGGTGTGGCATGTTGGTGAGCTATGTTGCTGGGATTTGGACGTCTTTGATCTTGGCTTTGATCTTGTTGATTTCCCCATCCAAAGTTGGGGTGATTTCTCCATCCAGAGTTGTAAGTTTTGGAGTATGGATCATGGACTTGTCTAGGTGAGTTTGCCACATAGTTGGCTTGCTCCCAGTCACCTTCTTCTCCTATGTTTACTCCTTCTTGAGTTGGTGATGAGGTGATGGCTGCTGCAACCTGGTTCTCTTCCACCTTCTTGGTAAGATCTGCTAGCTGCTTGGTGATCATCTTATTTTGGGCTAACAGTGCATCCATGTGGTTCAGCTCCATTACTCCTCTAGTGTTACTTCTTTCAGAGGCATAGAAGTAGTCATTCTCAGTAACTGTTTCAATGACATCTATGGCTTCTTCAATGGTTTTCTTCTTGTTTAAAGAACCTCCTGATGAATGATCTACAACCTTCTTTGACTCATAGGAAAGACCTTCATAGAAGATGTGAAGTTGAACCCACTCATTAAACATCTCTGGTGGGCATCTCCTTGTCAAGTCTTTGAATCTCTCCCATGCTTCATAAAGTGTCTCACCATCTTGTTGTCTAAAAGTCTGCACCTCAGTTCTTAGCCTATTGATCCTTTGAGGAGGATAAAATCTTGCTAAAAACTTGTTCACCACTTCTTCCCAATTAGTTAAGCTTTCCTTTAGGAAGGATTCAAGCCATTTGGATGCCTTGTCCCTGAGTGAAAAAGGGAACAAGAGCAGCCTATAGACATCCGGGTGGACTCCATTGGACTTCACTGTGTCACAAATCCTCAAGAAGGTGGTCAAGTGTTGATTAGGATCTTCTTGAACACCTCCTCCAAATGAACAATTATTCTGCACAAGGGTGATGAGCTGAGGTTTTAGCTCGAAATTGTTGGCATGTATGGCTTCTGAATGTTGCTTCCACAGTTTCCTGGATTAGGATTGATATAGGATCCTAAGACCCTCCTTTCATGCCCAGCCCGGTTTGCATGGCCATCTCTGGCATGATTATGAGCTTCTTCTTCATGATTGTTCTCCAAATTCTCTTCCATGTTGGGTTTGAAGTACTCTTCCTCTTCTTCAGCACCTACTACTCTTTTTCCTCTTGTTTCCCTCCTTAATCTAAGGAAGGTCCTCTCAGGTTCAGAATCAAAGGATGTTAAAGCCCCGCTTCTTCTCCCTGTCATACAATCAACAAAGCACAAGCAAGGAAATAAATGCAGAAACTATTCTTGTTAAAAAAAAATGCTGTTAGTGTGAGTGATGCAATATATCAAATAGTTAGTGGGTGAGTGAAAAAGATTATAAACAACTGGAATAAAAGGGTTAAAGGGATGGGAAGAAAAACAACTGAAACTGAAAGTAAATTGCTCAAACAGAAATTTAAATCAGCAAAATGAAAAATGCTCAATCTAGCTATCCTCCAACTTAATCATTGTTGATACAAAATCAATCCCGGCAACGGCGCCATAAACTTGATGCACAGAAAATTCGTCTCGTAACAAATTTCCTTCGGCAAGTGTACCGAATTGTCGTCAAGTAAAAACTCACTATAGAGTGAGGTCGAATCCCACAGAGATTGATTGATCAAGCAACTTTAATTAGAGGAATGTTCTAGTTGAGCGAACCAGAATTTGATTTGAGATTTGCAGAAAATTTAAATTGCAGAAAAGTAAATAGCAGAAAAAGTAAATGCTAGAAATAAAGAGCTGAATGTAAATGGTGGAAGGTAAATAGCAGAATCTTAAATGGGAATGGGGGAAATGCTCATAAAAGTAAATGGTAGAAAGTAAAGAGAATGGGTAAGATCAGAAATGGGGAGTTCATTGGGCTTAGGAGATGTTGCATTCTCCGGATCAAATTCTTTTTCATCTCTTCCTCAATCAATGCATTCATTGATCTCCTTGGCAATCTTAAATGATTGAATTCCAATTCCTTGGTAATCCAATCTCTCAGATCTTGATCAATAGCCAATTCCTTGGTCAATTGCTCATGAGAAGAGATGAAGTATGGTCACTGATTATACCACATGCATTCCTAAATCAAGTATTGGTAGGATTACAGTCATATATCCATCCAAACCCAATTTGGTCCAGCATGAGAAAGCATTTCTAGCATGATCTCTTCATTCCTCTTCCAAGGTTTCGAAGAGATCCAAATATGAATAGTTTCTTTTCCAAGATAACTACCCAATTGGATAAAGATCGAAAGCTTTCTAGTAAAATCAAGGGAAAAGATAGAAGAAGAAGAATGAAAACTAATATTGATCCATCAAATTGCAGCAGAGCTCCCTAACCCAATGAAATGGGTTTAGTTGTTCATAGCTCTGGAAAATGAAAACAAAGATGGAGAATACATCATGAAAGTAAAACTAGAAGTTGCAGAGAAAGTAAAATTATGAAGACCAAAATCTCAAAAGATTTCAAACTTCCGGATATGACTCTATATGACGGCACCTCGGACCCCAACCACCATCTCAGCAACTTCAGAAGTAGAATGTATCTCACCGATGCGTCAGATGCAGTTCGCTGCAAAGCCTTTCCAACAACTCTTACCAAGACAGCCATTAGATGGTTTGACAACCTACCTCCAAAATCCATCTCGAGTTTCGACAACCTGGCCAAAAAGTTCCTTTCCCGATTTTCCATATAAAAGGACAAAGCCAAACACGCACCCAGCCTACTAGGGATCAAGCAAGGAGATCGGGAGAGTCTTCACAACTACATGGAAAGATTCAACAAAACATGCATGGACATACAAAGTCTACCAATAGAAGCTGCCATCATGGGCCTCATAAATGGCCTACGAGAAGGACCATTTAGCCAATCTATATCAAAGAGGTACCCGACATCCCTAGATGAAGTACAAGAACGGGCGCAAAAGTACATCAACATGGAGGAAAATTCTCGACTTAGCGAAGCCTCGAGGTTTGGTTCTGCCTACCGAGAAAAAGAATCCAAGAAAAAAGAAGATCGCTCCAGAGAGAAAATCAAAAAATATCATAACTGCACCCCTCTTAGGGTATCCTTGGTAGATATTTACAAAGAAGTCTGCCATACGGAAAAAATACCCCCAGCTCGGCCACTTAAAGGCAAAAGAGGAGGAGGAAATCGGAACGAATACTGTGAGTATCATCGAGTCCGAGGACATTCCACCAACGAATGCTTTGACTTGAAAAATGTCATAGAGAAATTAGTTAGGGAAGGAAAACTAGATCAGTTCCTGGCCAATCGGGACGAAGAACCAAGAAAAAGAAGAAGGGATGAAGATGTCGGACGATCTGAACGATCACCCCGCACACCGGAAAGACATGTCCACGTGATACACGGCGGATTTGCTGGAGGAGGAATCTCCAACTCATCCCGCAAGCGACACCTCAAAGAAGTATACCACGTCGAAGGCAAGAAAGAAGTGCCAGACATCCCAGCAATCACGTTTACCAAAGAAGATGCATCCGGAATCATCTCAGGACACAACGACTGACGTCGGAATTTTTGCCAGTATAGAATTTCATAAAAACAGTCGCGTTGTAGATGTAGTCTCTAAACCGACAGAAATCCCTTCGTACAAACGTTTTGGTTGTCACAAGTAACAAACCCCTAAATAAATTGTTAACCGAGTATTCAAACCTCGGGTCGTCTTCTCAAGGAACTGCATGGGGGTATGTTCTTATTATTGGTTATGGAGATCATAAATTTGGGGTTTTGAGAATGAGGAACAAGTATGGCAAATAATTTAAATGACAATTAAAATAAATAAATACTGTAAAACAAATCCTTTGGCAAGGTACGAGAAATTGGAAATCCAGACTTAGTTATTCTTATCAATAATAATGAAAGTTGAATCTTAATTCCACTTAGTCAACCTTTGCTAAAGCAAAGGAAAGTCAAGGGACTAATTAATTGACCTTCGAATCCTATTTATTTCCTAAGAAAAGGTTGGAATTATTGAAGTTCAGTTCAATTAGCAAAGATAACAGTTATCAAATATGTTGAGCTAAGATAACTCCTGAGTTACTGATTTCTTAACCAGGACCACAAAGAAGGAAATTAAATCTACTGGAATAACAATATCTTCAGATTAGGGATAATAAAAAGGGACAATTATAAACTGAAATACCTCAAATTATATTAAATAAAAATGTCAATTCTAACATGGACAATATCAACAGCCAATTAGGCAACATCAATTAAACACAATAAAAACTTCAGAATAAACAAAAATAGAAGAGAAATTAAATAGTAAAAGGAATATTAAACCTGGGATCGAGAGTCACTCTTAAAAACTAAGAGAAGTCCTAAATCCTAATCCTAAGAGAGAGAGAGGAGAGAACCTCTCTCTCTAAAACTACATCTAAAACATGAAAAGTGAATTATGAGTCAATCCTCTCATGAATGGATGCATTCCCCACTTTATAGCCTCTAATCTGTGTTCTCTGGGCCAAAAACTGGGTCAGAAACAGCCCAAAAATCACTTCCAACGCTTTCTGGTCTGTACAGGTCACGGAAGAGTGACGCGGCTGCATGGCTCACGCGGCCGCACGGGTTGCGTTCCTGCCAGGTCACGTGTCCGCGTGACCCACACGTTCGCGTCGCCTGGCGTCGGGGCAGCTATGGCAAATTATATATCAAATCGAAGCCCCAGACGTTAGCTTTCCAACGCAACTGAAACTGCGTCGTTTGGACTTTTGTAGCTAATGTTATCGCTGTTTGAGTGCGAAGAGGTCAGGCTGGACAGCTTAGCAGTTTCTCCAACTTCTTGTATTCCTTCCACTTTTGCATGCTTCCTTTCCATCCTCTGAGCCATTCCTGCCTTGTAATCTCTGAAAATACTTAGCACACATATCATGGCATCTAATGGTATAAAAGAAGAATTAATATTAAGCAAATTAAGGTCAAAGAAGCATGTTTTTAATCAAAGCACATAATTAGGAGGGAAAATGTAAAACATGCAAATAGTATATGAATAAGTGGGTAAAGAGTAGATAAAAACCACCCAATTGAGCACAAGATAAACCATGAAATATGGGTTTATCAACGACCCCATGGTCATTGTTCATACCATGGGTCGAGCTATCCGACCTGGGATGATTGAAGATAAAGCGACCGACCTCTTCAGGTCAGACTATCCGACCTCTTCTCAGAGAGCTCGGCCAAATCGACAAGAGAGCCCAGTAAAGGGCCCAAATGGAGGAACACGACCCAAATCCTAAGACGGCCTAAGCCTATAGAGATAAGGTCACGTCTTATCCAACAAAGGTCACGTCTCAACACTATAAATACACTGGAGCACCCAGGTATAACTCAGACTCTGATTCTACTCAATACCTGCTTAATACCCTTGCTAACTTAAGCATCGGAGTCCCTTGCAGGTACCCCCCACCCTCCGGGGACGAAGGATCAGCACTGTCACCCAGTCCAACAAGTTGGACACAACAGCTCCGACCAGCACAGAAGATCTCGTCCGAGATCGACCTACAGTTTCAGGTAACCCTCGGAACATTGGCGCCGTTGCCGGGGACCTGGAAGTCATCCCACCACCATGGCGGATGACCATGACAACAACCACGACTCAGATTTGGAGGATCGAACACCGCACAAGAACACGGATGCTACGCTACAAGACACACCGGAAATTAATAGAAACAAAGGTTCACCAAATGCAGGGACCATAGAAACACTTCTAGATCGCTTAAAGCAGCTGGAAAAAGAAACCCAGCAACAACGAGAAATCGGAAGGAATCTACAAAGGGAAATGCGGAGACGTCGGGAATTGGAAGAAAAGCTACAGCAATTGGAAGCCGATCTTAAATCAAAAGCTCCCCGCGCTAATCCAGAAGAAAATTCACACAAAGAGCAAGACCCCTTCACCAGAGAAATTATGAAAACCAAAATTTCGAAAGACTTCAAACTCCCAGATATGGCTCTATACGACGGCACCACGGATCCCAACCACCATCTTAGTAACTTCAGAAGCAGAATGTACCTCACCGATGCCCCAGATGCTGTTCGTTGTAAAGCCTTCCCAACAACTCTGACAAAAACAGCTATGCGGTGGTTCGACAACTTACCACCAAAATCCATCTCAAGTTTCACCGACCTAGCTAAGAAATTCCTAGCAAGATTTTCCATTCAAAAGGATAAAGCTAAGCACGCCCCCAGCTTATTAGGAATCAAACAAGGAGATCGGGAGAGCCTTCGCAACTACATGGAAAGGTTCAACAAAACATGCATGGACATACAAAGTTTACCCACGGAAGCCGCAATCATGGGACTCATCAACGGTCTGCGAGAGGGACCTTTCAGCCAATCTATATCGAAAAAGTACCCGACTACCCTTGACGAAGTACAGGAGAGAGCTGAAAAATACATCAACATGGAAGAAAACGCTCGTTTAGGGGAATCCTCGAAATCGGGAGCCTCCTACCGTGACAGAGACAAGGAATCCAAAAGGAAATATGACAAACAAGGGGAGAAAATTAAGAAGTACCATAACTACACTCCTCTTAAGGCATCCTTGGTTGAAATATACAAAGAAGTCTGCCACACAGAAAAAATTCCCCCAGCACGGCCACTGAAAGGCAAAAAGGGAGGAGGAAACCGAAAGGAGTATTGTGAATATCATCGGGTCCGAGGACACTCCACCAACGAATGCTTCGACTTGAAAAACATCATTGAAAAATTGGTGAGAGAAGGAAAACTAGATCGATTCCTGGCTACCCGAGATGATGAGCAAAGAAAGAGACGACGAGATGATGATGCCGAACGAATAGAACGATCACCTCAGACGCCAGAAAGACATGTCCATATGATACATGGTGGCTTCGCATCAGGAGGAATCTCCAAATCCTCCCGTAAGAGACACCTCAAAGAAGTATACCACGTCGAAGGAGAGGAAGGAGCACTCAACATACCAGCGATAACATTCACTAAAGAAGACGCGACCGGCATCATCACAGGACACGACGATCCCATGGTAATCACCATCATATTGGCAAACGCCAACCTACATCGGACGCTGATAGATCAGGGGAGCTCTGCCGACATCTTATTCAAAACAGCCTTTGATAAACTCGGCTTAGAAGAAAAAGAACTTAAAGCATATCCAAACAGCTTGTTCGGGCTAGGAGACACTCTGGTTCGACCACTAGGATACATATCACTACATACAACCTTTGGAAAGGGAGACCAATCCAGGACCCTCAAAATAGACTACATTGTAGTAGACGTAAGCTCGGCCTACAACGCTCTCAAAGGTCGGACTACGCTCAATCAACTCGGCGCAATAGTCTCAACCCCACACCTATGCATGAAATTCCCAACTCCAAAAGGCATAGCTACGATAAAAGCATATCAGAGGATGGCGCGTCGCTGCTACAACGAGAGCCTCAACCTTAGGGGCAAAGGAGAAGAGTTCCACACAATCGAACTGGGTGGAGTTCAACGACGAGAGGAATTCCGCCCTCAACCAGAAGGTGGAATAGAAAAAATTCAGATCGGGGACACCTCGGAAAAAACAACTAATATCGGCACAATCCTCAAAGGAGATCTAAAAGAGCTGCTAATACAATTCTTGCGAGTAAACGCCGACTTGTTTGCATGGAAAGCCGCGGACATGCCAGGCATAGACCCTCAGCTGATGTGTCACAAGTTGGCAGTTTATCCCGGATCTCGACCAATACAATAAAGACGAAGAAAGCTCGGGCCAGAGCGATCCCAAGCTGTGGATGACCAAGTGCAGGCACTATTGGAAGCTGGATTTATAAGGGAAGTCAAATACCCACTATGGCTAGCCAACGTTGTTCTGGTGAAAAAATCAAATGGAAAGTGGCGAATGTGCACCGACTACACAGATCTCAACAAAGCTTGCCCAAAAGATCCATATCCACTCCCGAGTATTGACGCCCTGGTAGACGCTTCCTCTGGATATAAATATCTCTCGTTTATGGATGCGTATTCAGGATACAACCAAATCCCCATGTACTCACCGGACCAAGAAAAAACCTCGTTCTTAACGCCAAAGGCGAACTACTGCTACATCATGATGCCTTTCGGCCTTAAGAACGCAGGACCACCTATCAAAGATTAATGAACAAAGTATTCTCGGATCACATCGGGAGAATCATGAAAGTTTATGTCGACGACATGCTAATCAAAACGAAAAGCGAACAGACACTGTTGACCGACCTGGCCCAAGTGTTCGATACCATCAGGAAGCATGATATGCGACTTAATCCAGCTAAATGCACCTTCGCGGTAGAAGCAGGCAAATTCTTAGGCTTTATGCTCACACAAAGAGGAATTGAAGCAAATCCAGATAAATGCCAGGCCATACTGAACATGAAAAGCCCAACCTGCGTGAAAGAGGTACAACAACTCAACGGGAGGTTGGCCGCCCTATCCCGATTCCTAGCAGGAGCCGTGGTGCATGAAATTGTGATCATCAATGGCGCCATCAACATGGTACGCTCATTGCAATCTCAACTCTTTATCACAACTCCGCACAACTAACCAGCAAGTGCACTGGGTCGTCCAAGTAATAAACCTTACGCGAGTAAGGGTCGATCCCACGGAGATTGTTGGTATGAAGCAAGCTATGGTCACCTTGTAAATCTCAGTCAGGCAGACTCAAATGGTTATGGATGATATATGAATAAAACATAAAGATAAAGATAGAGATACTTATGTATTCCATTGGTGAGAATTTCAGATAAGCGAATGGAGATGCTTTGTCCCTTCCGTCTCTCTGCTTTCCTGCTGTCTTCATCCAATCCTTCTTACTCCTTTCCATGGCAAGCTGTATGCAAGGGTTTCACCGTTGTCAGTGGCTACCTCCCATCCTCTCAGTGGAAATGTTCAACGCACCCTGTCACGGCACGGCTATCCATCTGTCGGTTCTCAATCAGGCCGGAATAGAATCCAGTGATTCTTTTGCGTCTGTCACTAACGCCCCGCCCTCAGGAGTTTGAAGCTCGTCACAGTCATTCAATCATTGAATCCTACTCAGAATACCACAGACAAGGTTTAGACCTTCCGGATTCTCTTGAATGCCGCCATCAGTTCTAGCTTATAACATGAAGATTCCGGTTAAAGAATCCAAGAGATATCCACCCAATCTAAGGTAGAACGGAGGTGGTTGTCAGGCACACGTTCATAGGTGAGAATGATGATGAGTGTCACGGATCATCACATTCATCAAGTTGAAGAACAAGTGATATCTTAGAACAAGAACAAGCGGAATTGAATAGAAGAACAATAGTAATTGCATTAATACTTGAGGTACAGCAGAGCTCCACACCTTAATCTATGGTGTGTAGAAACTCCACCGTTGAAAATACATAAGAACAAGGTCTAGGCATGGCCGAATGGCCAGCCTCCCAAAGTGATCAAAAGATCTAAAGATCAAAAGATTCCAAAGATCAGAAGATGAAAATACAATAGTAAAAGGTCCTATATATAGAGAACTAGTAGCCTAGGGTGTACAGAGATGAGTAAATGACATAAAAATCCACTTCCGGGCCCACTTGGTGTGTGCTTGGGCTGAGCATTGAAGCATTTTCGTGCAGGGAGGTCAGAATCCAACAGCATCTGCAGTTCTTTTTAGTCTCTGAATCAGATTTTTGCTCAGGTCCCTCAATTTCAGCCAGAAAATACCTGAAATCACAGAAAAACACACAAACTCATAGTAAAGTCCAGAAAAGTGAATTTTAACTAAAAACTAATAAAAATATAGTAAAAACTAACTAGATCGTACTAAAAACATACTAAAAACAATGCCAAAAAGCGTATAAATTATCCGCTCATCATAACACCAAACTTAAATTGTTGCTTGTCCCCAAGCAACTGAAAATCAAAAAAGATAAAAAGAAGAGAATATGCAATGAATTCCAAAAACATCTATGAAGATCAGTATTAATTAGATGAGCGGGGCTTTTAGCTTTTTGCCTCTGAACAGTTTTGGCATCTCACTCTATCCTTTGAAATTCAGAATGATTGGCTTCTTTAGGAACTCAGAATCCGGATAGTGTTATTGATTCTCCTAGTTAAGTATGATGATTCTTGAACACAGCTACTTTATGAGTCTTGGCCGTGGCCCAAAGCACTCTGTCTTCCAGTATTACCACCGGATACATACATGCCACAGACACATAATTGGTTGAACCCTTTTAGATTGTGACTCAGCTTTGCTAGAGTCCCTAATTAGAGGTGTCCAGGGTTCTTAAGCACACTCTTTTTGCCTTGGATCACAACTTTATTTCTTTCTTTTTTTTCTTTTTTTCTTTTTTTTTTCGTTTTTCTCCTTCTCCTTTTTTTTTGTATTTACTGCTTTTTCTTGCTTCAAGAATCATTTTTATGATTTTTCAGATCCTCAGTAACATGTCTCCTTTTTCATCATTCTTTCAAGAGCCAACATTCATGAACCACAAATTCAAAAGACATATGCACTGTTTAAGCATACATTCAGAAAACAAAAGTGTTGCCACCGCATCAAAATAATTAATCTGTTATAAAATTCAAAATTCATGCAATTCTTCTCTTTTTCAATTAAGAACATTGTTTATTTAAGAAAGGTGATGGATTCATAGGACATTCATAACTTTAAGGCATAGACACTAAGACACTAATAATCATAAGACACAAACATGGATAAACATAAGCATGAAAACTCGAAAAACAAGAAAATAAAGAACAAGGAGATTAAAGAACGGGTCCACCTCAGTGATGGCGGCTTGTCCTTCCTCTTGAAGATCTTATGGAGTGCTTGAGCTCCTCAATGTCTCTTCCCTGTCTTTGTTGCTCCTCTCTCATGATTCTTTGATCTTCTCTAATTTCATGGAGGAGGATGGAATGTTCTTGGTGCTCCACCCTTAGTTGTCCCATGTTGGAACTCAATTCTCCTAGGGAGGTGTTAATTTGCTCCCAATAGTCTTGTGGAGGAAAGTGCATCCCTTGAGGCATCTCAGGGATCTCATGATGAGAGGGGTCTCTTGTTTGCTCCATCCTTTTCTTAGTGATGGGCTTGTCCTCATCAATGAGGATGTCTCCTTCTATGTCAACTCCAACTGAATAACAGAGGTGACAAATAAGATGAGGAAAGGCTAACCTTGCCAAGGTAGAGGACTTGTCCGCCACCTTATAGAGTTCTTGGGCTATAACCTCATGAACTTCTACTTCTTCTCCAATCATGATGCTATGGATCATGATGGCCCGGTCTAGAGTAACTTCAGACCGGTTGCTAGTGGGAATGATTGAGCGTTGGATAAACTCCAACCATCCTCTAGCCACGGGCTTGAGGTCATGCCTTCTTAATTGAACCGGCTTCCCTCTTGAGTCTGTCTTCCATTGGGCGCCCTCTTCACAAATGTCAGTGAGGACTTGGTCCAACCTTTGATCAAAGTTGACCCTTCTTGTGTAAGGATGTTCATCTCCTTGCATTATGGGCAAGTTGAATGCCAACCTCACATTTTACGGACTAAAATCTAAGTATTTCCCCCGAACCATTGTAAGCCAATTCTTTGGGTTTGGGTTCACACTTTGATCATGGCTCTTGGTGATCCATGCATTGGCATAGAACTCTTGAACCATTAAGATTCCGACTTGTTGAATGGGGTTGGTAAGAACTTCCCAACCTCTTCTTCGAATCTCATGTCGGATCTCCAGATATTCACTCTTTTTGAGTTTGAAAGGGACCTCGGGGATCACCTTCTTCAAGGCCACAACTTCATAGAAGTGGTCTTGATGCACCTTTGAGATGAATCTCTCCATCTCCCATGACTCGGAGGTGGAAGCTTTTGCCTTCCCTTTCCTCTTTCTAGAGGTTTCTCCGGCCTTGGATGCCATAAATGGTTATGGAAAAACAAAAAGCAATGCTTTTACCACACCAAACTTAAAAGGTTTGCTCGTCCTCGAGCAAAAGAAGAAAGAATAGAGGAGAAGAAGAAGAAAATGGAGGAGATGGAGGAGGTTGTGTGGTTCGGCCAAAAGGGGGAAGAAGTAGTGTTTAGGGTGTGTGAAAATAAAGGAGTGAAGATGGGTTTATATAGGGGTGAAGGGAGGGGTAGGGTTCGGCCATTATGGGTGGGTTTGGGAGGGAAAGTGGTTTGAATTTGAATGGTGAGGTAGGTGGGGTTTTATGAAGGATTGATGTGAGTGGTAAAGAGAAAGATGGGATTTGATAGGTGAAGGGTTTTTTGGGGAAGAGGTGTTGAGGTGATTGGTGAATGGGTGAAGAAGAAGAGAGAGGGTGGTGGGGTAGGTGGGCATCTTGTGGGGTCCACAGATCCTGAGGTGTCAAGGAAAAGTCATCCCTGCACCAAATGGTATGCAAAAATGCGTTTTGAGCCAATTCTGGCGTTAAACGCCGGGCTGGTGCCCATTTCTGGCGTTTAACGCCAAGTGCTTGCCCATATCTGGCGTTTAACGCCAGTCTGGTGCCCCTTTCTGGCGTTAAACGCCCAGAATGGTGCCAGACTGGGCGTTAAACGCCCATCTGCTAGTCTTACTGGCGTTTAAATGCCAGTAGGTTCTTCCTCCAGGGTGTGCTGTTTTTCTTCCTGTTTTTCATTCTGTTTTTGCTTTTTCAATTGATTTTGTGACTTCTCATGATCATCAACCTATAGAAAACATAAAATAACAAAGGTAAATAGATAAAATATAACATTGGGTTACCTCCCAACAAGCGCTTCTTTAATGTCAGTAGCTTGACAGAGGGCTCTCATGGAGCCTCACAAATGCTCAGAGCAATGTTGGAACCTCCCAACACCAAACTTAGAGTTTGAATGTGGGGGTTCAACACCAAACTCAGAGTTTGGTTGTGGCCTCCCAACACCAAACTTAGAGTTTGACTGTGGGGGCTCTGTTTGACTCTGTTTTGAGAAAAGCTCTTCATGCTTCCTCTCCATGGTGACAGATGGATATCCTTGAGCCTTAAACACAAAGGATTCCTCATTCACTTGAATGATCAGGTCACCTCTATCAACATCAATCACAACCTTTGCTGTGGCTAGGAAGGGTCTGCCAAGGATGATGGATTCATCCATGCACTTCCCAGTCTCTAGGACTATGAAATCAGTAGGGATGTAATGGTCTTCAACTTTTACCAGAACATTCTCTACAAGTCCATAGGCTTGTTTCTTTTAATTGTCTGCCATCTCTAGTGAGATTCTTGTAGCTTGTACCTCAGAGATCCCTAGCTTCTCCATTACAGAGAGAGGCATGAGGTTTACACTTGACCCTAAGTCACACAGAGCCTTCTTGAAGGTCATGGTGCCTATAGTACAAGGTATTGAAAACTTCCCAGGATCTTATCTCTTTTGAGGTAATTTCTGCCTAGACAAGTCATCCAGTTTTTTGGTGAGCAAAGGGGGTTCATCCTCCCAAGTCTCATTTCCAAATAACTTGTCATTTAGCTTCATGATTGCTCCAAGGTATTTAGCAACTTGCTCTTCAGTGACATACGCATCCTCTTTAGAGGAGGAATACTCATCAGAGCTCATGAAAGGCAGAAGTAAGTCCAATGGAATCTCTATGGTCTCATTTTGAGCCTCAGATTCCCATGGTTCCTCATTGGGGAACTCAGTGGAGGCCAGTGGACGTCCATTGAGGTCTTCCTCAGTGGCGTTCACTGCCTCTTCCTCCTCTCCACATTCGGCCATGTTGATGGCCTTGCACTCTCCTTTTGGATTTTCTTCTGTATTGCTTGGAAGAGTACTAGGAGGGAGTTCAGTAATTTTCTTGCTCAGCTGTCCCACTTGTGCCTCCAAATTCCTAATGGAGGACCTTGTTTCAGTCATAAAACTTTGAGTGGTTTTGATTAGATCAGAGACCATAGTTGCTAAGTCAGAGTGGCTCTGCTTAGAATTCTCTGTCTGTTACTGAGAAGATGATGGAAAAGGCTTGCCATTGCTAAACCTGTTTCTTCCACTATTATTGTTGTTGAAACCTTGTTGAGGTCTCTGTTGATCCTTCCATGAGAGATTTAGATGATTTCTCCATGAAAAATTATAGGTGTTTCCATAGGGTTCTCCCATGTAATTCACCTCTTCCATTGAAGGGTTCTCAGGATCATAAGCTTCTTCTTCAGATGAAGCATCCTTAGTACTGCTTGGTGCATTTTGCATTCCAGACAGACTTTGAGAAATCAAATTGACTTGCTGAGTCAATATTTTGTTCTGAGCTAGTATGGCATTCAGAGTATCAATCTCAAGAACTCCTTTCTTCTGATTTGTCCCATTGTTCACAGGATTCCTCTCAGAAGTGTACATGAATTGGTTATTTGCAACCATTTCAATTAGCTCTTGAGCTTCTGCAGGCGTCTTCTTCAAATGAAGAGATCCTCCAGCAGAGCTATCCAAAGACATCTTGGACAGTTCAGACAGACCATCATAGAAGATACCTATGATGCTCCATTCAGAAAGCATGTCAGAGGGGCACTTTCTGATCAATTGTTGGTATCTTTCCCAAGCTTCATAGAGGGATTCACCTTTCTTCTGTCTGAAGGTTTGGACTTCCACTATAAGCTTACTTAATTTTTGAGGTGGAAAGAACTTTGCCAAGAAGGCATTGACTAGCTTTTCCCAAGAGTTCAGGCTTTCTTTAGGTTGTGAGTCCAACCATATCCTAGCTCTGTCTCTTACCGCAAAAGGGAATAGCATAAGTCTATAGACCTCAGGGTCAACCCCATTAGTCTTGACAGTGTCACAGATTTGCAAGAATTCAGCTAAAAACTGATGAGGATCTTCCATTGGTAGTCCATGGAACTTGCAATTCTGTTGCATTAGAGAAACTAATTGAGGCTTAAGCTCAAAGTTGTTTGCTCCAATGGCAGGGATAGAGATGCTTCTCCCATATAAGTCGGGAGTAGGTGCAGTAAAGTCACCCAGCACCTTCCTTGCATTGTTGGCATTGTTGTTGTTTTCGGCTGCCATGGGTTCTTCTTCTTTGAAGATTTCTGTTAGGTCCTTTACAGAGAGTTGTGCCTTAGCTTCTCTTAGCTTTCGCTTCAAGGTCCTTTCAGGTTCAGGGTCAACCTCAACAAGAATGCTTTTGTCTTTGCTCTTGCTCATATAAAAGAGAAGAGAACAAGAAAATGTGGAATCCTCTATGTCACAGTATAGAGATTCCTTGAGGTGTCAGAGGAAAAGAAAAATAGAAGGAAGAGGTAGAAGAATTCGAACTTAGTGATATAGAGTTCGAATTGTGCATTGAGGAGGAGTGGTACTCCATAAATAGAAGGATGCGAGAAGAGGGGAAGAAATTTCGAAAATTAAATTAAAAAGATTTTAAAAATATTTTGAAAAACTTTAATTGATTTTCGAAAACCAAAAGTGGGAAAGAAATCAAGTAATTTTTGAAAAAGATTTTGAAATTAGAATTTAAAAAGATATGATTGAAAACTATTTTGAAAAAGATATGATTAAAAAGATATGTTCGAAAAATTATGGTTTTAAAAAGATATGATTGAAAAGATATGATTTGAAAACAATTTTAAAAAGATTTGATTTTAAAAATTAATGACTTGCCTAACAAGAAAAGATATGATTCAAACATTAAACCTTTCTCAACAGAAAAGGCAACATACTTGAAATGTTCAATCAAATCATTAATTGTTAGCAAGTATCTTTGAAAAAGGAAAGAAATTGATTTTGAAAAAGATTTGATTGAGAAGATATGATTTGGAAAAGATTTGATTTTGAAAAACTTTGAAAACTTTGAAAAAAATTGATTTGAAAACAAAATCTTCCCTCTTGTGCCATCCTGGCGTTAAACGCCCAGAATGGTGCACATTCTGGCGTTTAACGCCCAAAGCACTACCCTTTTGGGCGTTAAACGCCCAGCCAGGCACTCTGGCTGGCGTTTAAACGCCAGTTTGCCATCCTCACTGGGCGTTTTGAACGCCCAGCTTTTTCTGTATAATTCCTCTGCTGTATGTTCTGAATCTTCAATTCTCTGTATTATTGACTTGAAAGGACACAAATTAAAAATATTTTTGGAATTTTAATAATGAGGAATAATCAAAATGCAACTAAAATCAAATAACATTGCATGCAAGACACCAAACTTAGCAGTTTGTATACTACGGACACTAACAACATGAGAATGCACATGAGAAACAACAAAACACTCAAGTCAAGAGAATTCAAAGATCAGAACAAGGAAGTCATCAAGAACATCTTGAAGATTAATGAAGACACATGCATGAATTCAAAAAATGCAAGAAGAACAGAAACATGCAATTGACACCAAACTTAAAATGAGACACTAGACTCAACAAGAAACATACAATATTTTTTTGGTTTTTTATGATTTTGTGAATTTTTTTGGATTTTTTGAAAATTAAGTGGAAAAGAAAATAAAGGTATCAAAATTCTTAATGAGAATTCCAGGAATCATGCAATGTTAATCTAAAGCTTTAGTCTAAAGGAATTAGACATGGCTAGCCAAGCTTCAGCAGGACATTACATTCAAGAGCTAAATTGATGAGAATCAATCAGCTTTGGTGATGATAAGAACATCACCTTGAAACACTAGAATTCGTTCTTAAGAACTCTGAAAAATACCTAATCTAAGCAACAAGATGAACCGTCAGTTGTCCATACTCGAAATAATCCCCGGCAACGGCGCCAAAAACTTGGTGCATGAAATTGTGATCATCAATGGCGCCATCAACATGGTACGCTCATTGCAATCTCAACTCTTTATCACAACTCCGCACAACTAACCAGCAAGTGCACTGGGTCGTCCAAGTAATAAACCTTACGCGAGTAAGGGTCGATCCCACGGAGATTGTTGGTATGAAGCAAGCTATTGTCACCTTGTAAATCTCAGTCAGGCAGACTCAAATGGTTATGGATGATATATGAATAAAACATAAAGATAAAGATAGAGATACTTATGTATTCCATTGGTGAGAATTTCAGATAAGCGAATGGAGATGCTTTGTCCCTTCCGTCTCTCTGCTTTCCTACTGTCTTCATCCAATCCTTCTTACTCCTTTCCATGGCAAGCTGTATGCAAGGGTTTCACCGTTGTCAGTGGCTACCTCCCATCCTCTCAGTGGAAATGTTCAACGCACCCTGTCACGGCACGGCTATCCATCTGTCGGTTCTCAATCAGGCCGGAATAGAATCCAGTGATTCTTTTGCGTCTGTCACTAACGCCCCGCCCTCAGGAGTTTGAAGCTCGTCACAGTCATTCAATCATTGAATCCTACTCAGAATACCACAGACAAGGTTTAGACCTTCCGGATTCTCTTGAATACCGCCATCAGTTCTAGCTTATACCACGAAGATTCCGGTTAAAGAATCCAAGAGATATCCACCCAATCTAAGGTAGAACGGAGGTGGTTGTCAGGCACACGTTCATAGGTGAGAATGATGATGAGTGTCACGGATCATCACATTCATCAAGTTGAAGAACAAGTGATATCTTGGAATGAGAACAAGCGGAATTGAATAGAAGAACAATAGTAATTGCATTAATACTCGAGGTACAGCAGAGCTCCACACCTTAATCTATGGTGTGTAGAAACTCCACCGTTGAAAATACATAAGAACAAGGTCTAGGCATGGCCGAATGGCCAGCCTCCCAAAGTGATCAAAAGATCTAAAGATCAAAAGATTCCAAAGATCAGAAGATGAAAATACAATAGTAAAATGTCCTATATATAGAGAACTAGTAGCCTAGGGTGTACAGAGATGAGTAAATGACATAAAAATCCACTTTCGGGCCCACTTGGTGTGTGCTTGGGCTGAGCATTGAAGCATTTTCGTATAGAGACTCTTCTTGGAGTTAAACGCCAGCTTTTGTGCCAGTTTGGGCGTTTAACTCCCACTTTGGTGCCAGTCCCGGCGTTTAACGCTGGGAATTCTAAAGGTGACTTTGAACGCCGGTTTGGGCCATCAAATCTTGGGCAAAGTATGAACTATCATATATTTCTGGAAAGCCCAGGATGTCTACTTTCCAACGCCGTTGAGAGCGCGCCAATTGGGCTTCTGTAGCTCCAGAAAATCCACTTCGAGTGCAGGGAGGTCAGAATCCAACAGCATCTGCAGTCATTTTTAGTCTCTGAATCAGATTTTTGCTCAGGTCCCTCAATTTTAGCCAGAAAATACCTAAAATCACAGAAAAACACAAAAACTCATAGTAAAGTCTAGAAAAGTGAATTTTAACTAAAAACTAATAAAAATATACTAAAAACTAACTAGATCGTACTAAAAACATACTAAAAACAATGCCAAAAAGCGTATAAATTATCCGCTCATCAAGCCGCAATAAGATCTCTCCCCTTCTATGCTACTTTAAGAAAAGGAAAACAGTTTGAATGGACTACAGAATGCGAACAAGCGTTCCAAGACTTTAAGAAGTTCTTAGGACAGCCACCTATCCTATCCCGACCTCAAGAAGGAGAACCACTCAAACTATATCTTGCAGTAGGGGATAAAGCAGTAGCATCAGCGCTGGTTCGAGAAAGCGAAAACGGGTAACAACCCATTTACTTCATTAGCAAAGCACTACAGGGATCCGAGCTGAATTTATTAGAAAATAGAAAAATTTGCCTACACTCTCGTCTTAACATCTCGGCGACTCTGCCCCTACTTCCAGGCTCACACCATTAAAGTTCGAAATAATCAGCCCTTAAAAGGAATACTACAGAAAATAGATTTAGCAGGCAGAATCCTACAATGGGCAGTCGAGCTGTCAGAATTCGACCTCCAATATGAAGCTCGAACCGCCATCAAATCACAATACCTTGCCGATTTTATCGCTGAGTTCACAGATGCCCTAGAGGCCCCCATAGAGTGGAATCTGTATGTGGATGGGTCTTCAAACAAAACGGGAAGTGGCGCAGGAGTAATAATAGAAAGCAACCAGGGAATAATAATAGAAAGCAACCACTATCAAGAGCAACTTAACTACAAGACATCTAGTAACCCAAAGAGGTGCTGGGCATCAATGTTTTAAGAAGGAATGTGAGCCAAGTGTCTATAGTGAATAATGTGTCAAGTATAAAGAAAAGAAAATGAACTTGCTACACATGACACTCAAATAAAGCTTATGAACAAAATAATAGCCAAGGATAAAGGAATAATGAGAGGTCATAGCAGTATGTTACTTGAAGCTTGAAGGAGACTTTCTAGGCTTAAGAGTCAATAAGAAGTGAGTGTTTGCATACCCACATAAAATCCCATGAACTACCAATAATACTCTGCTAGCATGAACATCCTCTTCCATTTCATTCTTTCTTCTCAATAAGTCCTTTCTTGCTTGGGGACAAGCAAGTTTTAAGTTTGGTGTTGTGATGACAAGTCATCTTAGCCTAGTTTCACTAGCCTTTTTCTTTTGTTTTCAATTGAATTATGCACTTTCTTGAGCCATAAGCAAGCCAATGGGGTAGATTTTCATGTTTCCTTTGATTTAATCAACCATAGATGAATTAATGCAATTTCATGAGGTTTTATGCTATAATTGTCACATATTATGAAAGAATGAATATCTCATGATTTTGAGCATAGCTTTGATGTGTTTGGTTGATTAATGATAGGAGAAGAAAGCTTGGAGAAAGGTTGAAGCAAGAAGGAATGGCTAGGAGGAAGAGAGGACAAAAAGTTTGAGCAAAAGTTTGCCTCAAACTTTAGCTCAAACTTTTGGAATAAGTGAAATGAACCAGGGAGCAAAAAGCTTGACCAAAAGTTTGCCTCAAACTTTTGCGCAAACTTTTGGGAGAAAAGTTTGAGCCAACATTTGCCTCAAACTTTTTGGCAAACGTTGGCATCACAAAACACACCCTGGAGAGCAAAAGTTTGCGCCAACGTTTGCCTCAAACTTTTTGGCAAACGTTGGCGCCATGAACAACACACCCTGGAGAGCAAAAGTTTGCGCCAACGTTTGCCTCAAACTTTTTGGCAAATGTTGGCGCCATGAGTGTGCAAGGGGGAGCCAACGTTTGAGCAAAAGTTTGACCCCAAACTTTGGCCCAAACGTTGGTAGCAGCAAGATAAGCCATCTGGTGTAAAAAGTTTGAGTAAAAGTTTGCCTCAAACTTTTACTCAAACTTTTACTCAAGCTTTCATGATTCCAAACCCGGTTCACTTTGGTTCTTTCTCCAACTCCAAGAGCAATCAACCAAGGCCTTTTTCAACCCAATTCCATCAAGAGCAAAGGCCCAATTCAAGGCTTGAAGACCATTTGAAGAAAGTGTATAAATAGCATAGGATTTAAGTTTTTCGGGGAGCTTTCCCTTTAGTTTTCATAGAGAGTTTCGGAGAGCTTTTGGTGTTGAGTGATTTTGTGTTTCTAAGTCTCGGGGAAGGAGAATTGAATTCCCTTCCTCTCAGTTTTCTTGCTTTCAATTTCAATTGCATTAGCTTGGATCTTGGGTTGGAGAATTGAAGGAATTCTGTTTCAATCTCATCCTCAGATCTATCTGTTTCATTTTACTGCATAATGAATTTCCGTTTCTGTTAATTGCTTCTTCTTCTACTTTCTTTGCAATTTACAATTCCTCATTTCCTTTGCAATTGTTTTTGTTGGATCTAGGAAGGCATTGAGATCTAGACTTGGTTATCTAGTCTCTTGGGTCCTGAGATCTGAATTCCAATTTTACATTCCCTATTTAATGCTTTTCAATCTCATTTACATTTCTGTTTTAAGATCCGATTCAATCCAAGTCATCTTCTACTTCTCTATTTGTTGCAATTTACTTTTCCTTGTTTAATTTCTGCAAATCCAATTCCCAATTCCCTTTACAATTCAAGCTATTTACACTTCTTGCACTTTAAGATTCTGCAATTTACATTTCTTGCGTTCTAAGTTTCTGCCATTTAATTTCTTGCACTTTAAGATTCAGCACTTTAAATTTCAGTTCTCTTTAATTTCATGCAATTTACCCATTCCCCTTACTTTCTATGCAATTTAAATTCTGCAAATCACAAATCACTCAACCAAATCTTGATTCGCTTGACTAAATCAACCACTAAACTAAAATTGCTCAATCCTTCAATCCCTGTGGGATCGACCTCACTCCCGTGAGTTATTATTACTTGATGCGACCCGGTGCACTTGCCGGTGAGTTTTGTGTCGGATCGTTTTCCGCACATCAAGCTTTTGGCGCCGTTGCCGGGGATTGATTAGATTGACAATGATTAAGTGAAGTGGAGATCTAGATCAAGCACTTTTTCTTTAATTTTTGATTAACCCACTAACTGTTTGAATTTTTGCTTAAGCTAACTAAAACTTCATTCTAGCAGTAGATTGAAGTATCACTAGTTTGTGCGTTTCTTATGTTATGCTTGTATGTCAGGTACAAGGAGAACCACACCCACCTTTCATGAACAAGACGAAAGAACTCTTAGGAGTTTAAGAAGAGCTGAAAGAGGGAAAAATATTGTTGGAGAAGAGGAATCCGAAGAAGAATTCCAAGATATGGAGGAACATTCAACCAATCCACTTGGTGGAGCAGACAACAACAATAACAACCCACCCCAGAGGAGAGTTTTGGCCTCCTATACCTTTGCAAATCCTAGACATTGTGGAAGCAGCATCTTAGCTCCAAATGTCAATGCAAACAATTTTGAACTAAAGCCACAACTCATCACTTTGGTTCAAAACAATTGCTCTTTTGGTGGAGGACCACTTGAAGACCCGAACCAACACCTATCAACTTTCTTGAGGATTTGTAACACTGTCAAAACTAATGGTGTGCCTCCTGACAGCTACAAGCTATTGCTATTCCCATTTTCTTTCAAGGACAAGGCCACTCAATGGTTGGAATCTTTTCCAAGAGACAGCATCAACAATTGGGATGATTTGGTAACCAAGTTGATGGTGTTTTTTTGCGGAAAACGAATTTTCCAACACACAAATCCAACCGGCAAGTGTACCGGGTCGCATCAAGTAGTAATAACTCACTTAGAGTGAGGTCGATCCCACAGGGATTGATGGATCAAGCAACTTGATGAGCGGATAATTTGTATGCTTTTTGGCATTGTTTTTAGTATGTTTTTAGTATGATCTAGTTAGTTTTTAGTATATTTCTATTAGTTTTTAGTTAAAATTCACTTTTCTGGACTTTACTATGAGTTTGTGTGTTTTTCTGTGATTTCAGGTATTTTTTGGCTGAAATTGAGGGACCTGAGCAAAAATCTGATTCAGAGACTGAAAAGGACTGCAGATGCTGTTGGATTCTGACCTCCCTGCACTCGAAGTGGATTTTCTGGAGCTACAGAAGCCCAATTGGCGCGCTCTCAACGGCGTTGGAAAGTAGACATCCTGGGCTTTCCAGCAATATATGATAGTCCATACTTTGCCAAAGATTTGATGGCCCAAACCGGCGTTCAAAGTCACCTACAGAAATTCCAGCGTTAAACGCCGGAACTGGCACCTAAATGGGAGTTAAACGCCCAAACTGGCACCAAAGCTGGCGTTTAACTCCAAGAGGAGTCTCTACACGAAAATGCTTCATTTGCTCAGCCCAAGCACACACCAAGTGGGCCCGGAAGTGGATTTTTATGTCATTTACTCATCTCTGTACACCTAGGCTACTAGTTTTCTATAAGTAGGACCTTTTACTATTGTATTGACACATCTGGGTAGCTATCTTCTAATTTTATGCTATCTTAGATCATTTGGGAGGCTGGCCATTCGGCCATGCCTAGACCTTGTTCTTATGTATTTTCAACGGTGGAGTTTCTACACACCATAGATTAAGGTGGAGCTCTGCTGTACCTCGAGTATTAATGCAATTACTATTGTTCTTCTATTCAATTCCACTTGTTCTTTTACCAAGATATCACTTGTTCTTCAACTTGATGAAGGTGATGATTGACACTCATCATCATTCTCACCTATGAACAAGGTGACTGACAACCATTCTTGTTCTACAAGCATTCGAGGCTTGGTGAATATCTCTTGGATTCTTTAATCGGAGTCTTCGTGGTATAGGCAAGAACTGATGGCGGCATTCAAGAGAATCCGGAAGGTCTAACCTTGTCTGTGGTATTCTGAGTAGGATTCAATGATTGAATGACTGTGACGTGCTTCAAACCTGTAACCTACTGGGCGTTAGTGACAGACGCAAAAGAGTGATTCTATTCCGGTAGGGGAGGGAACCACACCGGTGATTGGCCACACTGTGACAGAGTGCGTGCATTAGCTTTCACTGCGAGGATGGGAGGTAGCCACTGACAACGGTGAAACCCTATACGAGCTTGCCATGGAAAGGAGTAAGAAGGATTGGATGGAGACATTAGGAAAGCAGAGAGACGGAAGGGAAGGCATCTTCATGCACTTGTCTGAAGCTCTTACGCCAATGATATACATAAGTATCCCTATCTTTATCTTTTATGTTATTTTCGTTCATCACTATACCCATTTGAGTCTGCCTGACTGAGATTTACAAGATGACCATAGCTTGCTTCATACCACCAATCTCCGTGGGATCGACCCTTACTCGCGTAAGGTTTATTACTTGGACGACCCAGTGCACTTGCTGGTTAGTTGTGCGAAGTTGTGTTTATGCCATGGTATTGAGCACCAAGTCTTTGGAGCCATTACTAGGGATTGTTTATGTTTTGAAAAGTATTGATCACAATTTCGTGCACCAAGTTTTTGGCGCCGTTGCCGGGGAATTAAATGTCCTAACTACAGTTTCGCATTTGTTCCCTGCAATAACAGTGCCATGTTTTGATCCGGCAACTTCACCAAGTTTTTGGCGCCGTTGCCGGGGATTGTTCTTGTGTATGGACAACTGACGGTTCATATTGTTGCTTAGATTAGGCATTTATTTTTTTTCGAAATTCTTGAAGATGAATTCTAGAGTTTCATGATGATTTGCTGAAATCTGGCTGGCTGAGAAGCCATGTCTAATCTCATTGGACCGAGGTTTCAACTTATCATCACAAGAGCTTGTTAATCTTGCTTTTGGAGCAGTGATTTGCTAAGGCTTGGCTGGCCTTTGGCCATGTCTAGTGTTTTGGACCGAAGCTTTCTTTGAAAGCTTGGCTGGCTGTGAAGCCATGTCTAATTCCTGGACCGGAGTCTTAGACTAGCATTGCACTGATTCCTGGAATTCTCATTAAGAATTTTGATGTTTTCACTTAATTTTCGAAAAACACAAAAAAAAATTTAGAAAACCATAAAAACCAAAAATATTTGATGTTGCTTGCTTGAGTCTAGTGTCTCATCTTAAGTTTGGTGTCAATTGCATGCATTCATTCATGTGTCTTAAGGATCTTCAAGTAATTCTTGATGATTTCTTACTCTGATCTTTGAATTCTTTTGACTTGAAAGTTTATGTGTCTCATATGCATTCTCATTAGTGTCAGTAGTATATGAACTGCTAAGTTTGGTGTCTTGCATGCATTGTTATTTGATTCTTGTTGCATTTTGATTATTAAAAAATCCAAAAATATTTTTTATTTGTGTCTTTTCAAGTCAATAATACAAAGAATTGAAGATTCAGAACATACTGCAGAGGAATTTTACAGAAAAAGCTGGGCATTCAAAAATGCCCAGTGAAGAAGGCAGACTGGCGTTTAAACGCCAGCCAGGGTACCTGGTTGGGCGTTTAACGCCCAAAAAGGGTGCATTTTGGGCGTTAAACGCCAGAATGGATACCATTCTGGGCGTTTAACGCTAGGATGGTGCTAGGGGGAAGATTTTGTTTTTCAAATCAAATTTTTTTTTTAGTTTTCAAAGTTTTTCAAAATCAAATCTTTTTCAAATCATATCTTTTCAATCAAATGTTTTCAAAATCAATTTCTTTCCTTTTTTCAAAGATACTTACTAACAATTAATGATTTGATTGAACATCTCATATTTGTTGCCTTTTCTGTTGAGAAAGGTTTAATGTTTGAATCATATCTTTTCTTGTTAGGCAAGTCATTAATTTTTAAAATCAAATCTTTTTAAAATTGTTTTCAAATCATATCTTTTCAATCACATCTTTTTAAAACCAATCATATCTCCTCAACTACATCTTTTTCAAAATAGTTTTCAATCAAATCTTTTTGATTTCTAATTTAAAAATCTTTTTCAAAAATCACTTGATTTCTTTTCCACTTTATTTTCGAAAATCAATTAATGTTTTTCAAAATGTTTTCAAAATATTTTAATTAATTTCGAAAATCTTCTTCCCTCCTTCTCACATCCTTCTATTTATGGAGTACCACTCCTTCTCAATGCACAATTCGAACCTTATCTAAGTAAAGTTCGAATTCTTCTTCTCCTTCTTCTTTCTATTTCTCTTTTCCTCTGACACCTCAAGGAATCCCTATACTGTGACATAGAGGATTCCACATTTTCTTGTTCTCTTCTCTTTCATATGAGCAGGAGCAAGGACAAAGGCATTCTTGTTGAAGCTGACCCTGAACCCGAAAGGACCTTGAAGAGAAAGCTAAGAGAAGCCAAAGCACAACTCTCTTTAGAGGACCTGACCGAATTCTTCAAGGAAGAAGAAGACATGGCAGCCGAAAACAACAATAATGCAAACAATGCAAGGAAGGTGCTGGGTGACTTTACTGCACCTACTCCTGATTTTTATGGGAGAAGCATCTCTATCCCTGCCATTGGAGCAAACAACTTTGAGCTTAAGCCTCAATTAGTTTCTCTAATGCAACAGAATTGCAAGTTCCATGGACTTCCAATGGAAGATCCTCATCAGTTCTTAGCTGAATTCTTGCAAATCTGTGACACAGTCAAGACTAATGGGGTTGACCCTGAGGTCTATAGACTGATGCTATTCCCTTTTGCTGTAAGAGACAGAGCTAGAATATGGTTGGACTCTCAACCTAAAGAAAGCCTGGACTCTTGGGAAAAGCTAGTCAATGCCTTCTTGGCAAAGTTCCTTCCACCCCAAAGATGGAGTAAGCTTAGAGTGGAAGTCCAAACCTTCAGACAGAAGGATGGAGAATCCCTCTATGAAGCTTGGGAAAGATACAAACAATTGATCAGAAGATGTCCTTCTGACATGCTTTCTGAATGGAGCATCATAGGTATTTTCTATGATGGTCTCTCTGAACTGTCCAAGATGTCTTTGGATAGCTCTGCTGGAGGATCTCTTCATCTGAAGAAGACGCCTACAGAGGCTCAAGAGCTAATTGAAATGGTTGCAAATAACCAATTCATGTACACTTCTGAAAGGAATCCTATGAACAATGGGACAAGTCAGAAGAAAGGAGTTCTTGAGATTGATGCTCTGAATGCCATATTGGCTCAGAACAAGATATTGACTCAACAAGTCAATTTGATTTCTCAAAGTCTGTCTGGAATGCAAAATGCACCAAGCAGTACTAAGGAGGCTTCATCTGAGGAAGAAGCTTATGATCCTGAGAACCCTTCAATGGAAGAGGTGAATTACCTAGGAGAACCCTATGGTAACACCTATAATTCTTCATGGAGAAATCACCCAAATCTCTCATGGAAGAATCAAGAGAGACCTCAACAAGGTTTCAATAATAATGGTGGAAGAAACAGGTTTAACAATGGCAAACCTTTTCCATCATCTTCTCAGCAACAGACAGAGAATCCTAAGCAGAACCCCTCTGACTTAGCAACCATGGTCTCTGATCTAATTAAAACCACTCAAAGTTTCATGAATGAAACAAGGTCCTCCATTAGAAATTTGGAAGGACAAGTGGGACAGCTGAGCAAGAAAGTTACTGAACTCCCTCCAAGTACTCTTCCAAGCAACACAGAAGAAAATCCAAAAGGAGAGTGCAAAGCCATCAATATGGCCGAATTTGGAGAGGAAGGGGAGGAAGTGAACGCCACTGAGGAAGACCTCAGTGGGCGTGCACTAGCCTCCAATGAGTTCCCCAATGAGGAACCATGGGAATCTGAGACTCAACATGAGACCATAGAGATTCCATTGGACTTACTTTTGCCTTTCATGAGCTCTGATGAGTATTCTTCCTCTGAAGAGGATGAGTATGTCACTGAAGAGCAAGTTGCTAAGTACCTTGGAGCAATCATGAAGCTAAATGACAAGTTATTTGGAAATGAGACTTGGGAGGATGAACCTCCTTTGCTCACCAAAGAACTGGATAACTTGTCTAGGCAGAAATTACCTCAAAAGAGACAAGATCCTGGGAAGTTTTCCATACCTTGCACCATAGGCACCATGACCTTCAAGAAGGCTCTGTGACTTAGGGTCAAGTGTAAACCTCATGCCTCTCTCAGTAATGGAGAAGCTAGGGATCTTTGAGGTACAAGCTGCAAGAATCTCATTAGAGATGGCAGACAACTCAAGAAAACAAGCTCATGGACTTGTAGAGAATGTTTTGGTAAAGGTTGAAGACCACTACATTCCTGCTGATTTCATAGTCCTAGAGACTGGGAAGTGCATGGATGAAACCATCATCCTTGGCAGACCCTTCCTAGCCACAGCAAAGGCTGTGATTGATGTTGATGGAGGTGAACTGATCATTCAAGTGAATGAAGAATCCTTTGTGTTTAAGGCTCAAGGATATCCCTCTGTCACCATAGAGATGAAGCATGAAGAGCTTCTCTCAAATCAGAGTCAAGAAGAGCCCCCACAGTCAAACTCTAAGTTTGGTGTTGGGAGGCCACAACCAAACTCTAAGTTTGGTGTTGAACCCCCACATTCAAACTCTAAGTTTGGTGTTGGGAGGTTCCAACATTGCTCTGAGTATCTGTGAGGCTCCATGAGAGCCCTCTGTCAAGCTACTGACATTAAAGAAGCGCTTGTTGGGAGGCAACCCAATGATTATAATTTATATAGTTTCTTTTGTTATTTTATGTTTTTTGTAGGTTGATGATCATAAGAAGTCACAAAATCCATTGAAAAAGCAAAACAAAATGAAAAACAGGAAGAAAAAGCACACCCTGGAGGAAGAAGCTGCTGGCGTTCAAACGCCAGTAAGCCTAGCAGTTGGGCGTTTAACGCCCAGTCTGGCACCATTCTGGGCGTTTAACGCCAGAAAGGGGCACCAGACTGGCGTTAAACGCCAGAAAAGGGCAAGAACCTGGCGTTAAACGCCAGGAATGGGCACCAGCCCGGCGTTTAACGCCAGAAATGGCTCAAAACGTGATTTTGAGCAACATTTGGTGCAGGGATGACTTTTCCTTGACACCACAGGATCTGTGGACCCCACAGGACCCCCACCACCACTCTCTCTCTTCTTCCCCCATTCACCAATCACCTCAACATACCTCTTCCCCAAAAACCCTTCACCTATCAAATCCCATCTTTCTCTTCACCACTCACATCCATCCTTCATAAAACCCCACCAACCTCACCCTTCAAATTCAAACCACTTTCCCTCCCAAACCCACCCAATATGGCCGAACCCCATCTCCCCTCTCTCCTATAAATACCCTTCTTCACTCCTTCATTTTCACACAACCAATACACCACTTCTCCCCTCTTTGGCCGAATACACCACCATCTCCCTCTTCCTCATTTCTTCTTCTTCTACTCTCTTCTTTCTTCTTTTGCTCGAGGACGAGCAAACATTTTAAGTTTAGTGTGGTAAAAGCATTGCTTTTTCATAACCATTATGGCATCCAAGGCCGGAGAAACCTCTAGAAAGTGGAAAGGGAAGGCAAAAGCTTCCACCTCCGAGTCATGGGAGATGGATAGGTTCATCTCAAGGGTGCATCAAGACCACTTCTATGAAGTTGTGGCCTTGAAGAAGGTGATCCCCGAGGTCCCCTTTTCACTCAAAAAGGGCGAATATCCAGAGATCCGCCATGAGATCCAAAGAAGAGGTTGGGAAGTACTTACCAACCCCATTCAACAAGTTGGAATCTTGATGGTTCAAGAGTTCTATGCCAATGCATGGATCACCAAGAGCCATGATCAATGTATGAACCCGGATCCAAAGAATTATCTTACTATGGTTCGGGGGAAATACTTGGATTTTAGTCCGGAAAGTGTGAGGGTGGCGTTCAACTTGCCTATGATGCAAGGAGATGAACATCCTTACACAAGAAGGGTCAACTTTGATCAAAGGTTAGACCAAGTCCTCACAACCATATGTGAAGAGGGCGCACAATGGAAGAGAGATTCAAGAGGCAAGCCGGTCCAACTAAGAAGGCATGACCTCAAACCCGTGGCTAGAGGATGGTTGGAGTTTATCCAACGCTCAATCATTCCCACTAGCAACCGGTCCGAAGTTACTTTAGACCGGGCCATCATGATCCATAGCATCATGATTGGAGAAGAAGTGGAAGTTCATGAGGTCATAGCCCAAGAACTCTACAAGGTGGCGGATAAGTCCTCTACCTTGCAAGGTTAGCCTTTCCTCACCTCATTTGTCACCTCTGTTATTCAGTTGGAGTTGACATAGAGGGAGACATCACCATTGATGAGGACAAGCCCATTACCAAGAAAAGGATGGAGCACACAAGAGACCCCTCTCATCATGAGATCCCTGAGATGCCTCAAGGGATGCACTTCCCTCCACAAAACTATTGGGAGCAACTAAACACCTCCCTGGGAGAATTGAGTTCCAACATGGGACAACTAAGGGTGGAGCATCAAGAACACTCCATTCTCCTCCATGAAATAGAGAAGATCAAAGAATCATGAGAGAGGAGCAACAAAGGCAAGGAAGAGACATTGAGGAGCTCAAGCACTCCATAGGACCTTCAAGAGGAAGGAAGAGCCGCCATCACTAAGGTGGACCCGTTCCTTGATTTCCTTGTTCTTTATTCTTCTGTTTTTCGAATTTTAGTGCTTATGTTTATCCATGTTTGTGTCTTATGATCATTAGTGTCTTAGTGTCTATGCCTTAAAGTTATGAATGTCCTATGAATCCATCACCTTTCTTAAAATAAAAACGTGCTTATTGAAAAGGAAAAAGAATTGCATGAATTCTGAATTTATAACAAGTTTAATTATTTTGATGTGGTGGCAACACTTTTGTTCTCTGAATGTATGCTTGAACAGTGCATATGTCTTTGAATTTGTGGTTCATGAATGTTGGCTCTTGAAAGAATGATGAAAAAGGAGACATGTTACTGAGGATCTGAAAAATCATAAAATGATTCTTGAAGCAAGAAAAAGCAGTGAATACAAAAAAAAAGAGAAGAAGGAAGCAAACGAAAAAAAAAAAAAACCGAAAAGAAAAAAAAAAAGAGAAAAAGAAGAAGAAAGAAAAAGAGTTGTGATCCAGGCATAAGAGTGTGCTTAAGAACCCTGGACACCTCTAATTGGGGACTTTAGCAAAGCTGAGTCACATCTGAAAAGGTTCACCCAATTATATGTCTGTGGCATGTATGTATCCGGTGGTAATACTGGAAGACAGAGTGCTTTGGGCCACAGCCAAGACTCAATAAGTAGCTGTGTTCAAGAATCATCATACTTAACTAAGAGAATCAATAACACTATCTGGATTCTGAGTTCCTAAAGAAGCCAATCATTCTGAGTTTCAAAGGAGAAAGTGAGATGACAAAACTATTCAGAGGCAAAAAGCTAAAAGCCCCGCTCATCTAATTAATACTGATCTTCATAGATGTTTTTGGAGTTCATTGCATATTCTCTTCTTTTTATCTTATTTGATCTTTAGTTGCTTGGGGACAAGCAACAAATTAAGTTTGGTGTTGTGATGAGCGGATAATTTGTATGCTTTTTGGCATTGTTTTTAGTATGTTTTTAGTATGATCTAGTTAGTTTTTTAGTATATTTTTATTAGTTTTTAGTTAAAATTCACTTTTCTGGACTTTACTATGAGTTTGTGTGTTTTTCTGTGATTTCAGGTATTTTCTGGCTGAAATTGAGGGACCTGAGCAAAAATCTGATTCAGAGACTGAAAAGGACTGCAGATGCTGTTAGATTCTGACCTCCCTGCACTCGAAGTGGATTTTCTGGAGCTACAGAAGCCCAATTGACGCGCTCTCAACGGCGTTGGAAAGTAGACATCCTGGGCTTTCTAGAAATATATGATAGTCCATACTTTGCCCAAGATTTGATGGCCCAAACCGGCGTTCAAAGTCACCTACAGAAATTCCAGCGTTAAACGCCGGAACTGGCACCTAAATGGGAGTTAAACGCCCAAACTGGCATAAAAGCTGGCGTTTAACTCCAAGACAAGTCTCTCCACGAAAATGCTTCATTGCTCAGCCCAAGCACACACCAAGTGGGCCCGGAAGTGGATTTTTATGTCATTTACTCATCTCTGTACACCCTAGGCTACTAGTTTTATATAAGTAGGACCTTTTACTATTGTATTTTGTACACATCTTGGTAGCTATCTTCTAATTTTATGCTATCTTAGATCATTTGGGAGGCTGGCCATTCGGCCATGCCTAGACCTTGTTCTTATGTATTTTCAACGGTGGAGTTTCTACACACCATAGATTAAGGTGTGGAGCTCTGCTGTACCTCGAGTATTAATGCAATTACTATTGTTCTTCTATTCAATTCCACTTGTTCTTTACCAAGATATCACTTGTTCTTCAACTTGATGAAGGTGATGATTGACACTCATCATCATTCTCACCTATGAACAAGGTGACTGACAACCATTCTTGTTCTACAAGCATTCGAGGCTTGGTGAATATCTCTTGGATTCTTTAATCGGAATCTTCGTGGTATAGGCAAGAACTGATGCGGCATTCAAGAGAATCCGAAGGTCTAACCTTGTCTGTGGTATTCTGAGTAGGATTCAATGATTGAATGACTGTGACGTGCTTCAAACCTGTAACCTACTGGGCGTTAGTGACAGACGCAAAAGAGTGATTCTATTCCGGTAGGGGAGGGAACCACACGGTGATTGGCCACACTGTGACAGAGTGCGTGCATTAGCTTTCACTGCGAGGATGGGAGGTAGCCACTGACAACGGTGAAACCCTACACAAGCTTGCCATGGAAAGGAGTAAGAAGGATTGGATGGAGACAGTAGGAAAGCAGAGAGACGGAAGGGAAGGCATCTTCATGCACTTGTCTGAAGCTCTTACACCAATGATATACATAAGTATCCCTATCTTTATCTTTTATGTTATTTTCGTTCATCACTATACCCATTTGAGTCTGCCTGACTGAGATTTACAAGATGACCATAGCTTGCTTCATACCACCAATCTCCGTGGGATCGACCCTTACTCGCGTAAGGTTTATTACTTGGACGACCCTGTGCACTTGCTGGTTAGTTGTGCGAAGTTGTGTTTATGCCATGGTATTGAGCACCAAGTCTTTGGAGCCATTACCGGGGATTGTTCTGTGTAAAAGTATTGATCACAACTTCGTGCACCAAGTTTTTGGCGCCGTTGCCGGGGAATTAAATGTCCTAACTACAGTTTCGCATTTGTTCCCTGCAATAACAGTGCCATGTTTTGATCCGGCAACTTCACCAAGTTTTTGGCGCCGTTGCCGGGGATTGTTCTTGTGTATGGACAACTGACGGTTCATTTTGTTGCTTAGATTAGGCATTTATTTTTTTTTCGAAATTCTTGAAGATGAATTCTAGAGTTTCATGATGATTTGCTGAAATCTGGCTGGCTGAGAAGCCATGTCTAATCTCATTGGACCGAGGTTTCAACTTATCATCACAAGAGCTTGTTAATCTTGCTTTTGGAGCAGTGATTTGCTAAGGCTTGGCTGGCCTTTGGCCATGTCTAGTGTTTTGGACCGAAGCTTTCTTTGAAAGCTTGGCTGGCTGTGAAGTCATGTCTAATTCCTGGACCGGAGTCTTAGACTAGCATTGCACTGATTCCTGGAATTCTCATTAAGAATTTTGATGTTTTCACTTAATTTTCGAAAAACACAAAAAATTTAGAAAACCATAAAAACCAAAATATTTGATGTTGCTTGCTTGAGTCTAGTGTCTCATCTTAAGTTTGGTGTCAATTGCATGCATTCATTCATGTGTCTTAAGGATCTTCAAGTAATTCTTGATGATTTCTTACTCTGATCTTTGAATTCTTTTGACTTGAAAGTTTATGTGTCTCATATGCATTCTCATTAGTGTCAGTAGTATATGAACTGCTAAGTTTGGTGTCTTGCATGCATTGTTATTTGATTCTTGTTGCATTTTGATTATTAAAAAAATCCAAAAATATTTTTTATTTGTGTCTTTTCAAGTCAATAATACAAAGAATTGAAGATCAGAACATACTGCAGAGGAATTTTACAGAAAAGCTGGGCATTCAAAAATGCCCAGTGAAGAAGGCTGACTGGCGTTTAAACGCCAGCCAGGGTACCTGGTTGGGCGTTTAACGCCCAAAAAGGGTGCATTTTGGGCGTTAAACGCCAGAATGGATACCATTCTGGGCGTTTAACGCCAGGATGGTGCTAGGGGGAAGATTTTTTTTTCAAATCAAATTTTTTTTAGTTTTCAAAGTTTTTCAAAATCAAATCTTTTTCAAATCATATCTTTTCAATCAAATGTTTTCAAAATCAATTTCTTTCCTTTTTTCAAAGATACTTACTAACAATTAATGATTTGATTGAACATCTCATATTTGTTGCCTTTTCTGTTGAGAAAGGTTAATGTTTGAATCATATCTTTTCTGTTAGGCAAGTCATTAATTTTTAAAATCAAATCTTTTTAAAATTGTTTTCAAATCATATCTTTTTCAATCACATCTTTTTAAAACCAATCATATCTCCTCAACTACATCTTTTTCAAAATAGTTTTCAATCAAATCTTTTTGATTTCTAATTTAAAAATCTTTTTCAAAAATCACTTGATTTCTTTTCCACTTTTATTTTCGAAAATCAATTAATGTTTTTCAAAAATGTTTTCAAAATATTTTAATTAATTTTCGAAAATCTTCTTCCCTCCTTCTCACATCCTTCTATTTATGGAGTACCACTCCTTCTCAATGCACAATTCGAACCTTATCTAAGTAAAGTTCGAATTCTTCTTCTCCTTCTTCTTTCTATTTCTCTTTTCCTCTGACACCTCAAGGAATCTCTATACTGTGACATAGAGGATTCCACATTTTCTTGTTATCTTCTCTTTCATATGAGCAGGAGCAAGGACAAAGGCATTCTTGTTGAAGCTGACCCTGAACCCGAAAGGACCTTGAAGAGAAAGCTAAGAGAAGCCAAAGCACAACTCTCTTTAGAGGACCTGACCGAATTCTTCAAGGAAGAAGAAGACATGGCAGCCAAAAACAACAATAATGCAAACAATGCAAGGAAGGTGCTGGGTGACTTTACTGCACCTACTCCTGATTTTTATGGGAGAAGCATCTCTATCCCTGCCATTGGAGCAAACAACTTTGAGCTTAAGCCTCAATTAGTTTCTCTAATGCAACAGAATTGCAAGTTCCATGGACTTCCAATGGAAGATCCTCATCAGTTCTTAGCTGAATTCTTGCAAATCTGTGACACAGTCAAGACTAATGGGGTTGACCCTGAGGTCTATAGACTGATGCTATTCCCTTTTGCTGTAAGAGACAGAGCTAGAATATGGTTGGACTCTCAACCTAAAGAAAGCCTGGACTCTTGGGAAAAGCTAGTCAATGCCTTCTTGGCAAAGTTCTTTCCACCCCAAAGATGGAGTAAGCTTAGAGTGGAAGTCCAAACCTTCAGACAGAAGGATGGAGAATCCCTCTATGAAGCTTGGGAAAGATACAAACAATTGATCAGAAGATGTCCTTCTGACATGCTTTCTGAATGGAGCATCATAGGTATTTTCTATGATGGTCTCTCTGAACTGTCCAAGATGTCTTTGGATAGCTCTGCTGGAGGATCTCTTCATCTGAAGAAGACGCCTACAGAGGCTCAAGAGCTAATTGAAATGGTTGCAAATAACCAATTCATGTACACTTCTGAAAGGAATCCTGTGAACAATGGGACAAGTCAGAAGAAAGGAGTTCTTGAGATTGATGCTCTGAATGCCATATTGGCTCAGAACAAGATATTGACTCAACAAGTCAATTTGATTTCTCAAAGTCTGTCTGGAATGAAAAATGCACCAAGCAGTACTAAGGAGGCTTCATCTGAGGAAGAAGCTTATGATCCTGAGAACCCTTCAATGGAAGAGGTGAATTACCTAGGAGAACCCTATGGTAACACCTATAATTCTTCATGGAGAAATCACCAAATCTCTCATGGAAGAATCAAGAGAGACCTCAACAAGGTTTCAATAATAATGGTGGAAGAAACAGGTTTAACAATGGCAAACCTTTTCCATCATCTTCTCAGCAACAGACAGAGAATCCTAAGCAGAACCCCTCTGACTTAGCAACCATGGTCTCTGATCTAATTAAAACCACTCAAAGTTTCATGAATGAACAAGGTCCTCCATTAGGAATTTGGAAGGACAAGTGGGACAGCTGAGCAAGAAAGTTACTGAACTCCCTCCAAGTACTCTTCCAAGCAACACAGAAGAAAATCCAAAAGGAGAGTGCAAAGCCATCAATATGGCCGAATTTGGAGAGGAAGGGGAGGAAGTGAACGCCACTGAGGAAGACCTCAGTGGGCGTGCACTAGCCTCCAATGAGTTCCCCAATGAGGAACCATGGGAATCTGAGACTCAACATGAGACCATAGAGATTCCATTGGACTTACTTTTGCCTTTCATGAGCTCTGATGAGTATTCTTCCTCTGAAGAGGATGAGTATGTCACTGAAGAGCAAGTTGCTAAGTACCTTGGAGCAATCATGAAGCTAAATGACAAGTTATTTGGAAATGAGACTTGGGAGGATGAACCTCCTTTGCTCACCAAAGAACTGGATGACTTGTCTAGGCAGAAATTACCTCAAAAGAGACAAGATCCTGGGAAGTTTTCCATACCTTGCACCATAGGCACCATGACCTTCAAGAAGGCTCTGTGTGACTTAGGGTCAAGTGTAACCTCATGCCTCTCTCAGTAATGGAGAAGCTAGGGATCTTTGAGGTACAAGCTGCAAGAATCTCATTAGAGATGGCAGACAACTCAAGAAAACAAGCTCATGGACTTGTAGAGAATGTTTTGGTAAAGGTTGAAGACCACTACATTCCTGCTGATTTCATAGTCCTAGAGACTGGGAAGTGCATGGATGAAACCATCATCCTTGGCAGACCCTTCCTAGCCACAGCAAAGGCTGTGATTGATGTTGATGGAGGTGAACTGATCATTCAAGTGAATGAAGAATCCTTTGTGTTTAAGGCTCAAGGATATCCCTCTGTCACCACAGAGATGAAGCATGAAGAGCTTCTCTCAAATCAGAGTCAAGAAGAGCCCCCATAGTCAAACTCTAAGTTTGGTGTTAGGAGGCCACAACCAAACTCTAAGTTTGGTGTTGAACCCCCACATTCAAACTCTAAGTTTGGTGTTGGGAGGTTCCAACATTGCTCTGAGTATCTGTGAGGCTCCATGAGAGCCCTCTGTCAAGCTACTGACATTAAAGAAGCGCTTGTTGGGAGGCAACCCAATGATTATAATTTATATAGTTTCTTTTGTTATTTTATGTTTTTTGTAGGTTGATAATCATAAGAAGTCACAAAATCCATTGAAAAAGCAAAAACAAAATGAAAAACAGGAAGAAAAACAGCACACCCTGGAGGAAGAAGCTGCTGGCGTTCAAACGCCAGTAAGCCTAGCAGTTGGGCGTTTAACGCCCAGTCTGGCACCATTCTGGGTGTTTAACGCCAGAAAGGGGCACCAGACTGGCGTTAAACGCCAGAAAAGGGCAAGAACCTGGCGTTAAACGCCAGGAATGGGCACCAGCCTGGCGTTTAACGCCAGAAATGGCTCAAAACGTGATTTTGAGCAACATTTGGTGCAGGGATGACTTTTCCTTGACACCACAGGATCTGTGGACCCCACAGGACCCCCACCACCACTCTCTCTCTTCTTCCCCCATTCACCAATCAACCCAATACCTCTTCCCCAAAACCCCTTCACCTATCAAATCCCATCTTTCTCTTCACCACTCACATCCATCCTTCATAAAACCCCACCAACCTCACCCTTCAAATTCAAACCACTTCCCCTCCCAAACCCACCCAATATGGCCGAACCCCATCTCCCCTCTCTCCTATAAATACCCTTCTTCACTCCTTCATTTTCACACAAACCAAAACACCACTTCTCCCCCTCCTTGGCCGAATACACCACCATCTCCCTCTTCCTCATTTCTTCTTCTTCTACTCTCTTCTTTCTTCTTTTGCTCGAGGACGAGCAAACATTTTAAGTTTGGTGTGGTAAAAGCATTGCTTTTTCATAACCATTATGGCATCCAAGGCCGGAGAAACCTCTAGAAAGAGGAAAGGGAAGGCAAAAGCTTCCACCTCCGAGTCATGGGAGATGGATAGGTTCATCTCAAGGGTGCATCAAGACCACTTCTATGAAGTTGTGGCCTTGAAGAAGGTGATCCCCGAGGTCCCCTTTTCACTCAAAAAGGGCGAATATCCGGAGATCCGCCATGAGATCCAAAGAAGAGGTTGGGAAGTACTTACCAACCCCATTCAACAAGTTGGAATCTTGATGGTTCAAGAGTTCTATGCCAATGCATGGATCACCAAGAGCCATGATCAAAGTATGAACCCGGATCCAAAGAATTATCTTACTATGGTTCGGGGGAAATACTTGGATTTTAGTCCGGAAAGTGTGAGGGTGGCGTTCAACTTGCCTATGATGCAAGGAGATGAACATCCTTACACAAGAAGGGTCAACTTTGATCAAAGGTTAGACCAAGTCCTCACAACCATATGTGAAGAGGGCGCACAATGGAAGAGAGATTCAAGAGGCAAGCCGGTCCAACTAAGAAGGCATGACCTCAAACCCGTGGCTAGAGGATGGTTGGAGTTTATCCAACGCTCAATCATTCCCACTAGCAACCGGTCCGAAGTTACTTTAGACCGGGCCATCATGATCCATAGCATCATGATTGGAGAAGAAGTGGAAGTTCATGAGGTCATAGCCCAAGAACTCTACAAGGTGGCGGATAAGTCCTCTACCTTGGCAAGGTTAGCCTTTCCTCACCTCATTTGTCACCTCTGTTATTCAGTTGGAGTTGACATAGAGGGAGACATCACCATTGATGAGGACAAGCCCATTACCAAGAAAAGGATGGAGCACACAAGAGACCCCTCTCATCATGAGATCCCTGAGATGCCTCAAGGGATGCACTTCCCTCCACAAAACTATTGGGAGCAACTAAACACCTCCCTGGGAGAATTGAGTTCCAACATGGGACAACTAAGGGTGGAGCATCAAGAACACTCCATTCTCCTCCATGAAATAAGAGAAGATCAAAGAATCATGAGAGAGGAGCAACAAAGGCAAGGAAGAGACATTGAGGAGATCAAGCACTCCATAGGACCTTCAAGAGGAAGGAAGAGCCGCCATCACTAAGGTGGACCCGTTCCTTGATTTCCTTGTTCTTTATTCTTCTGTTTTTCGAATTTTAGTGCTTACGTTTATCCATGTTTGTGTCTTATGATCATTAGTGTCTTAGTGTCTATGCCTTAAAGTTATGAATGTCCTATGAATCCATCACCTTTCTTAAAATAAAAACGTGCTTAATTGAAAAGGAAAAAGAATTGCATGAATTCTGAATTTTATAACAAGTTTAATTATTTTGATGTGGTGGCAACACTTTTGTTCTCTGAATGTATGCTTGAACAGTGCATATGTCTTTTGAATTTGTGGTTCATGAATGTTAGCTCTTGAAAGAATGATGAAAAAGGAGACATGTTACTGAGGATCTGAAAAATCATAAAAATGATTCTTGAAGCAAGAAAAAGCAGTGAATACAAAAAAAAAAGAGAAGAAGGAAGCAAACGAAAAAAAAAAAACCGAAAAAGAAAAAAAAGAAAAGAGAAAAAGAAGAAGAAAGAAAAAAGAGTTGTGATCCAAGGCAATAAGAGTGTGCTTAAGAACCCTGGACACCTCTAATTGGGGACTTTAGCAAAGCTGAGTCACAATCTGAAAAGGTTCACCCAATTATGTGTCTGTGGCATGTATGTATCCGGTGGTAATACTGGAAGACAGAGT